>NC_090185.1:1619963-1919963 GCF_024679245.1 Pseudorasbora parva | reverse complement strand
AAGACGTCGTTACAAAGCCCATCTCACTACAGCGGCTCTACAATCATTGATGAAGAGGCCAGAATAGAGTTAGTGCGCAAATAACACTAAATAACGACTTATATAGTGATGGCCGATTTCAGAACAAAGCTTCGAACCGTTATGAGTCAGTGAATCGATTCATGATTCGAACCGTTATGAGTCAGTGAATCGATTCATGATTTGGACCGTTATGAGTCAGTGAATCGATTCATGATTTGGACCGTTATGAGTCAGTGAATCGATTCATGATTCGAACCGTTATGAGTCAGTGAATCGATTCATGATTCGGATCGCATGTCAAGCTGCTAAAATGCTGAAATCACATTACATTGGCGATCCGAATCATGAATCAATTCACTGACTCATAACGGTTCGAAGCTTTGTTTTGAAATCGGCCATCACTATATAAAGTCGTTATTTATTCTATATGTAAAGTGATTTGAGTACCATGAAACCTTTATATAAATGTAACAAATTATTAAATCAAGCTTCATACTGGTGCTGTCATGTGTAGTGTGTTTTGAACATATGCAAATTGCCCTGCCTCCACTCAAACTAGCAGATTTCAATCTAGTTCTATGGTTGTTTTGTCCTCCAGCGAGAGTCACGACTGTTACGTGACTGAAAATGATGAACTATTAAAGACTGTCCTTTGAGTTATTTCCTGAGCCATGCAAATTATAACAGCACACACACTGACAGGTAGCCTGACAAGCCAGACGCTCGCGGGCAGATTAGATTTGCTGCCGCTAGGGTGCGTCCAGATTTCTAGGCTATAGTCAGGTGCAGTTATAAATAGCAAACGCATCTTTTATTTCTCTGTCTTCATGAACTGCCCTGAAATACAATTCAAAAGTGTTTTTTTTATTTAGGCTAAATAGCCTTATAAGTTGAACTGTAATTTTGACACACACTTTAGAAGAAAAGGAAAATCTCACAAAATCTGATTTCCGTGTGATCTGTGTATTATCAGCACACTGTTCTCTGCTCAGTTCTGATTGGTTATTGCAAACATTGTGAAGTCACATCTTTTCAGTTCACTCAAAAAAACAGCACATTGGTTGAACATGATTTAATCGTGGACAGTGGTTCCACGTGATTACACCACATTATCTTTACAACAATGGATGATGTTCAACCTGTTCACATGAACAGATAAGTTAAATCAGGTTAACATTCCTAATTTTGTCCAAAACTATTACATTTGATTACTCTGAAATGAATATAAAATACCAAAACAAGTAATCCAGTTTAATTGATTGTTTTTATTTAGTGAAATGCTGACAGTGTTGTGCCCCTCCCAACCCATTCACACACACAGATGATTCGACTATCGGTCGACCATAGAGAGATTCGACAATTCTGATTCGATTGTCTAAATCCTTAGTCGGGTCAGCCCTACTGTCTGTAGCTAGGCATACTGTCCTTTCATTCTTTTGCTCAAGGTTACGAGTTGCCTTCTTGAGAACATAAGTTTGACTGATATTAAAGGGGGGGTGAAATGCTGTTTCATGCATACTGATCTTTTTACACCTTTAAAGACTTGGATTCCCATCCTAAACATAGACAAAGTTTCAAAAACTAATGCTGGACGTTTGATGGAGTATTTCTGTGTTAAAAATACTCCTTCCGGTTTCTCACAAGTTTCGGAGAGTTTTTTTCGAGTATGGCTCGGCTTGACGTTAATAGAGCGGAAGGTCCTTGTATGGGCCGTACGGGCTCTTCTCTCGGTAGGGTGCACGCGCGTGACTAGAGCGAGAGAGGAAACGCACGCCCATAAACACTCTCAGCTGCAGATCCAGTCGTCCGTGAACACTTCTGACGTTATAGTCCGTGCCGCGCTCCACTTTATTCCTATGGGTGACGTCGAGCGACTTCAGCGCTTCAGCACAGCATTCTGGGAAGGCAGCGCTGCATTTGAACCGATTTGAACGCAGAAATGATGGGAAGCTTCACAACATCGCTTCAGTCGCGTCTCAAAGTGGATCTCCACAGTCACTGCTGTCACAGGACTTCACCAAATCAACCAGGGCCGGCATTTGCTATAGGCGAGCTAGGCGGTTGCCTAGGGCGACAATTGTGTTAGGGGCGCGAGCGCGCTCCAGTGCCGCCCATTACTTCACATTAAGCATAGAATCGGAACAAGCGAAATACAACATAATGTTCATTAAACATGATCATCATAGGGCGCCCCCTCAGCCACACGTTTAATTACTTATCATCCAGATTATTAGATTGAATTGATGGTGATTATTGATTATTAGTTCAGGCGTTAGGTCAGGCAAGTGCTCATCTTGCGCGTTCATCAAAAATGAGGCGTCTAAACCCGCGGATGCACAGGGACGGAAAAAGAGAAAAAAAGAAAGGAAGGAAGAAAATCGAAAGAGAGCCCAGTATAGAGGTTAGTCTTCTTATCTCAGCCAATAAGTTGTCAAACAAAATAAAATTACTTAGTATCAATCTTATCAACTAATATTTATTTTATAAATATTATTAATATTGTCACTAAGCTATCACTTGCTAGTTTTCTACATAATTACTATACGTATTGCAAACATAACTTCACTGACAATAATCTACAATAACCTACATGGATGTCATTTAAATATCAAAAGTCCATTTCGTTATGAATATGGATAACGTATGCATGTTATTTATGAAAAGTACAAACGCTCTCTACGTGGGCATCGGAAGGAAATAAATACGGCCTCTCGTTTTTTTTTTTTTTTTTACTGGAGCAGCCTAACGAAAGATGCCATATTATTTACATTAAACACAAATATGCTGTGTTCACCAAATTCTTTTCAGTGGCTGTAGTGTAGTGGTAAGACACATGGCATCAAGATTTGATGCAGATCGATCAGAGGTTCGATCCTGCCTTTTGCCATACGCGCTCTATTCCCTTTTCCCATCACATATCAGATCGGAAAGGCATTTATTTTCAATAAAAAGTGAGAAAATGTTTGAAAAGTGGAAATAAAGCGTTGAACGTGTTTAATAATAAGTGCTTCTCGGTTAAGGGTAGGCCTAGGAAAACAGACATGTGCTGAATTAGAGACGATAAAAGTGAGTGGGGAGGGGTGGGGGCCGCAAAACTCCATCTCGCCTAGGGCAACCAAAGAGCTAGAGCCGGCCCTGAAATCAACAGTGTCACCAAAGAAGTGTGTTTTTGACGGAGCGGTCCCAGCGATAAAGGTTCTGTCCTGCTTTGGAAGCAGCCGGTGAGTTAAACTGCTTCAGATGTCTGCGCTGTTGGCTCGGCGCGTGAGTAAACATCAGTAAACGACACGATCGCGTGCTTCATCATTCAAATGCGCTAACGGACTCCATTGCTGTTCTCTGTATAACGTTACACTAGTCTGACGTGCAAAACCGTTTTGCTTGCTACTGCTAAGGTTTAGTCGCATACAATAGTCCATAAACCGAATCATGTCCTCATAAACTGCGAGTAAACACACACAAATGTTGACAGGCCACTAAATACAGTACACACCACAGAGTAGTGTTGTCAAAAATATCGATATTTCGATATGTATCGATACTGGAATATCTGAAACGATACGATTCTCAGTTTTTACAGTATCGATATCAGCTGCGCTCTCCTCTCCGACCGAAAGCGAGCTGACACACACACCGGCATATTCTCACTTAGCCCGGTTAACCTCTGAGCACGGCGAACGCGCGTTCTGCTGGACTTTTTCCTCATGACAGTGTGTTAGTGTTAGTGTGTGATCGGTCTGAATTTCGCGCGGGATTGCACATCAATTAATTCTACTAATCCCCGCAGATTTCGTGCTCCACATCTGAAGCGCACACACACATAGCCTACCGTAATAAAGCCGCCTCTGACATGATACAAGTGCAAAGATTTGCTTCTTTTTCCAGCTTATTTTTGGTCAAATACACTCAAAGTATTATCAGTGCACATCTGGAAGAGTATTAACGTGAACACAGTCGCAAACCGTTCAGGAAGAACGAGGAACAGGAGCAGTGTTTAGGATCCATGGGATCCATGGGCCCATGGGTTAGTCTTAAAGGGACCGCAGTCATTTGTTATTCAAACTACAAAAAGACAAACGATCAACTGCTCTTGACTGATCAACTTGTGTAACTTTAATAGTTTCATCTGTACGCTATTGAATTTTTTACAAAGAATATTATCCAACGTTGTTTTAAATGTAATTACTATGCATTTTTTATTCAGTTTCTTATCTGAATGTTAGACCTACCTGAAAAAAATAAAGCAGTCTATTTAATTTACATCTTCTATTCTATTGCATTTATTTGTGCTATTGTTTGTAATCTGTTTATTTGTTCTTATTTTATTACTGTTTACTCGTCTTTCTAAATTCAATTTACCATTCGAAATCAAGCTTTCTTGTGCTGTGTGTAAGCTATTGCAACACAATTACCCCATTGTAAAAAATACATTGAGATAGCAAAAATTTGTGAGATAATTTTAATAGTAATTGATCAATAATTGTTCAAATCAAAACGATGCCCAACCCTAAGGAACATGCTGGCCGCATTAATTTTTAAGTAAAAAATAACAATGAATAATAACAAGTTCTGTTGTCATATTGAGCATCTTATCTTATTTTATCTTTTTTTTTTTTTTTTTTTTTTTTACTGTGGTATCGATTTAGTATCGATATATCGATATTTTAGTCTGGTATCGTATCAAAGTCATAATTTTGGTATCGTGACAACACTACCACAGAGACGGACGTCCTGCTGCTGCTGCTTCTCCTGTTCAGTTTATTTCAGCCTCCGGATCTGATTCTGGATCATATCTGTATTAATTGAATCTGATTGATAGCCGTGGTTTATTAGAGTAACGTTTTCTTCTCCACGCTTGAGGACGTCACCGCTTTGTGTGCGCTCGTCATTCTTTAGCTCCGCCCACACGATACGCCTCCAGCTCGTTTTTTTCCGGAAAGACTCGGTACAGCCCATATTTCTTTCATAAATATAATAAAACTAAAGACTTTTCGGAGATATGAAGGATGCAATACTACTCTATAGGTACTCAAGATTGACATGAGATTGACTGAAACTGAGTGTTTCACCGCCCCTTTAAGTGCATGTGCTTTCCAAATGGGAACATGGTTAAACCTGTGCTTCATGAGGACATGTTCCACTGAGTAGTTTTAAGATTGTGAATACTGATTAATAATGTAAATATCTGATTCCACTCTTTACAGTGAGGATTGTTCTTCTCGGGAGTGATGTCTCAGAAAATTGCAGAGTGGGAAAATTCATCATAGGACGAGCAGTGTTTGATGATGACGTTCCTCCAGATGATGTAGAGTCGTACAAGGGTAAAGACATGACTGTCATCAACGCTCCTCTCCTGCTGCAGTCAAATCTCTCCCTGTCTCGTATCACACAGGGAGTGAGAAAGTGTGTGTCTCAGTCTGCTCCAGGACCTCATGTGATCATTCTGGTCCTCAAACATGATCGGTTTTCAAGAGAAGAGAAAATGTGTGTGGAGATGGTGCTCAACTCTTTCTCTGACAGTGTGTTTAAACACACCATGGTCCTCACGACACAAGACGGTGTAGAGATGGCTGAAGTCAATGACATTATAAAGGAAATTATAAAAAAATGCTCTAACAGACACTACATAATGCAGGAAAACGGCAATCCTGATGATCTTATGAAGACATGTAAGGAAATTGTAAAAAGTAATGAGAAACGTTTCCTGATTTGTAAAAAATATGAAGATTCAAATTTAGCTACAGAAGCCACAGAGAGAGGTGAGTGAATATTATTTGACTAAACATATTGTGTGCTGCATTTAGAGAATGGTGGAATTAAATTATACTTTGAGCTGAACACATCCTTGGATCCATGTGAGACTTTGTTGTTCATAACAGATACAAATAGTATTATACTTAAAGGGATCCCCTGGTGTTGAGACTTGTATGGCTTATTATAACATAAATGATGTCTCTTACTGAAATATGTAGTAGAAAACCCATGAAAGATCTACGTTATTTAAAAAATCGATTTTATATTTGGACCATGGGCGGCGCCATTTTGTTTGCGTTCTAGGTTGATGACGTAGAATGGTTGAACTCCTCAATCAGCTGGCGTTACCCTTAGCTATTTTTACCACAACGCAACTCGAAAATTGTTTCAGAGTTAAACAAAACCAATGAATTGCTTTGTAATTGTACTTAAAACACACTCAAACATACATGTGCACACAAACTCACTCTCTCTCAGACTCACACACACCCCAACAGATCGGTGAGGATACACACACCCACACGTGCGTGCATACATCATCCTCATTCACTATTCCCTGTGTTGATATCATAGATAGATGGTTGATATGCAGTAGATTAACTAATACCTAGTGTGACCAGCAGAGGGAACTATCTAGGTTTAGGACCATGGGATAGGGCAGTGTTACTCATTGCGCGGCTCGCGAGCCTCATGCGGCTCGCCAAGCTTTAATTTGCGGCTCGCATTATATCACATGTGAATGCGTATCAATAGTACGAGTGTGCAATCTCGTGGAATGTATATGAGTTTTGCCGTGCATATGCTACACAGTTTTTCGCGTGCGTATGACACGCTCTTGGATGGGGGTGGGGGGTTGCGTATAATACGCGTATCATATGCATGCGAAAAACTGCGTACCATATGCACAACAAATACATTCCACGTTGCTAAGTTAGGACGATTCTAACAGAGAAACCGCCTCACCAATGAACATCTTGCATGCCTCACAAGGATTGCAACGACAAGCTGCAAATACAGTCTTGTTCAAAATAATAGCAGTACAATGTGACTAACCAGAATAATCAAGGTTTTTCGTATATTTTTTTATTGTCACGTGGCAAACAAGTTACCAGTAGGTTCAGTAGATTCTCAGAAAACAAATGAGACCCAGCATTCATGATATGCACGCTCTTAAGGCTGTGCAATTGGGCAATTAGTTGAAAGGGGTGTGTTCAAAAAAATAGCAGTGTGGCATTCAATCACTGAGGTCATCAATTTTGTGAAGAAACAGGTGTGAATCAGGTGGCCCCTATTTAAGGATGAAGCCAACACTTGTTGAACATGCATTTGAAAGCTGAGGAAAATGGGTCGTTCAAGACATTGTTCAGAAGAACAGCGTACTTTGATTAAAAAGTTGATTAGAGAGGGGAAAACCTATAAAGAGTTGCAAAAAATGATAGGCTGTTCAGCTAAAATGATCTCCAATGCCTTAAAATGGAGAGCAAAACCAGAGAGACGTGGAAGAAAACGGAAGACAACCATCAAAATGGATAGAAGAATAACCAGAATGGCAAAGGCTCAGCCAATGATCACCTCCAGGATGATCAAAGACAGTCTGGAGTTACCTGTAAGTACTGTGACAGTTAGAAGACGTCTGTGTGAAGCTAATCTATTTTCAAGAATCCCCCGCAAAGTCCCTCTGTTAAAAAAAAGGCATGTGCAGAAGAGGTTACAATTTGCCAAAGAACACATCAACTGGCCTAAAGAGAAATGGAGGAACATTTTGTGGACTGATGAGAGTAAAATTGTTCTTTTTGGGTCCAAGGGCCACAGGCAGTTTGTGAGACGACCCCCAAACTCTGAATTCAAGCCACAGTACACAGTGAAGACAGTGAAGCATGGAGGTGCAAGCATCATGATATGGGCATGTTTCTCCTACTATGGTGTTGGGCCTATTTATCGCATACCAGGGATCATGGATCAGTTTGCATATGTTAAAATACTTGAAGAGGTCATGTTGCCCTATGCTGAAGAGGACATGCCCTTGAAATGGTTGTTTCAACAAGACAATGACCCAAAACACACTAGTAAACGGGCAAAGTCTTGGTTCCAAACCAAGAAAATTAATGTTATGGAGTGGCCAGCCCAATCTCCAGACCTTAATCCAATTGAGAACTTGTGGGGTGATATCAAAAATGCTGTTTCTGAAGCAAAACCAAGAAATGTGAATGAATTGTGGAATGTTGTTAAAGAATCATGGAGTGGAATAACAGCTGAGAGGTGCCACAAGTTGGTTGACTCCATGCCACACAGATGTCAAGCAGTTTTAAAAAACTGTGGTCATACAACTAAATATTAGTTTAGTGATTCACAGGATTGCTAAATCCCAGAAGAAAAAAAAATGTTTGTACAAAATAGTTTTGAGTTTGTACAGTCAAAGGTAGACACTGCTATTTTTTTGAACACACCCCTTTCAACTAATTGCCCAATTGCACAGCCTTAAGAGCGTGCATATCATGAATGCTGGGTCTCATTTGTTTTCTGAGAATCTACTGAACCTACTGGTAACTTGTTTGCCACGTAGCAATAAAAAATATACTAAAAACCTTGATTATTCTGGTTAGTCACATTGTACTGCTATTATTTTGAACAAGACTGTACAACATGAAGAAAGTCAAGGAAATGCATGCATCCTTCCGCTCATCTTAGCATTAATGTAATCCTGCTTTTTTGGATGGCGGGAGGCTTCTGCTTTTTGGGACATTCAAGACCTCCTTTATCATGTGGATAAATATCGTTAGTCAATTCTGTTGTTTTTTCGAGAAAATCATGGATTGTCTTAACAGTAACTTCCAAAAGCCCAGGAGAAACCAAGGCAGAACACCGTAACAGCAGTTACCGCTCTCCGCCTTTGTTTTAGACCGCTCAAACTGAGTTACGGTACTCTGCCTTTGTTTAGCCATGCGTCTAAATTAAGTTACGGTACCGACATGCAGTTATGGTGTCCCGCCTTTATTTTACTGTCTATTAAAGTTTGCCGCGTTTCAGTTACGGTGTAGCCTGTGTACTGTCATACATGTTTTCATAATGCAGAATATTCACTCAGCGCGCTGTCAGGCAGTTTGGGGCTGCCCACTGCACGAGTGTGTGCACTCGAATGTCGTGACAGCGTGCGCTCATGCATACAATCAGTAACAGTTCGCAATTATATCCATATATCCTACCTTTTCTTGTAAACCCGATACAATCCATGGCAATGAACGTCATCGGAGATGTTTAATCCACAAGCATTCTGAGAATTATTCCTACTTGTCGTTCATATTAATCTAAAAGTTGTCCTTTTAGGCGATAGGCGATTTTCATTCAAAGATGTAAAAGTAATTAAGCTATGTAGCCTATTGTATCATTTTTAAAAAACATTAAAAACATATTGCAATAAATAGTTACTCTGTTTAGCGTATGAATGGGCAATCCGATCCAGTCAGTGCTGTCATTAGAGTGTGATAGCCAAACTTAACCCTTGATTGACCAGCGGCACTATTTGCTATTTATCTTATTCCAATCACATGCATTTTTATACGATTTGTTATTTGTTCTATTTTTTATATCTTTGCATTATATATGCAAATGTTTACTCATTAGAAATAATCTTATCTTGTTCATATAAGTCAGTGTCACCTATCAACCTGTAAGTTTTGCTGCGCAGCAATGAAGATACTCTTTACAAGACGTATTGTGTCCTTAATAATGGCATCAGAATGCAGCCAAAGCACATGATGGTAATAAGAAGATGGCTATAATTAATTGTAAATCATCCAAAATAAATGCCATGATCATTAGATTTTATACAGGTGTTACTATATTGATTTTGTAAATGGTGATCAGCAACCAAATGTTGATAATATGGAAGTTACTGCCTTTTGCCTTGGCATGACTCATTTTTTGCAAACAATACAAAGGCAGAGTGCAGTAACTTCAAAATAGGGGTCAAAAGTCAAGTTTGAGTAAAAAAAAAAGTGTATGTAGATAATTTTCATTACTAAAACATCTGAATGCCAGATTTCCAGTGTCCTACCTATAACTAATTTGGCTGGACAACAAAAAAATCTTTAAAGTAATTTTTCTCAGTTCCACACTCCAGTGAGTTATGGTCTTTTGCCTTTGTAGGGCAGAATTGTTATCTAATTTTTTGGCCTTCAGAACATCTTAAAATGCACATATGTAGATCATAGAAATCAAAATTTTCTCGGGGGAGAATGCTCTCCATACCCCCCTAACATTTTGGATCTCTGTAATTATAAACATTATAATTATTACATGTAAAGTATGAACATGCAGTAAGGGGGTAATATTTGCTTTATAAGTAATAAACAGCCAATATCGTATGGGTATGCATGTTTGTAAGCTACTTGTTAATGCAGCAATTTGGACACTATGTTACCATTTTTTCCATAGGCTACCTTCACTGGGGGCTAAGCTCCCCTAAAACGAAAATCCTAGAAACGCCCCTGCTTTGCAATAAAAGTGGCTCTCCTATTGATTTTGTGCTATCAGTGCGGCTCTCATGAAAAAAATAGTGAAGACCATTGGGATAGGGGAACGTGAGGAAGAGAGGCAGGATGTTTTGGTGATGATGCATGGGATGTTGGCTCGTGCAATAAAGTTTGAGCTCAAGCTCAGTGAATTAAAACCTCAATCTTTAAACTTTTATCTTTAAGACAATATAAAATATATAAATATATAAATATAAAATCGATTTTTTAAATAACGTAGATCTTTCATGGGTTTTCTACTACATATTTCAGTAAGAGACATAATTTATGTTATATTTAGCCATACAAGTCTCAACACCAGGGTGGTTTTGGTTTTGTTTCTTTCTTTTCCTGTTTTACCTTGCTGAGTTCCTAGTTAGTTTCCTTGGTTACTCATTTACCAAGGAATTTTAAAAAAACCACACCATTTCTGTTTTATTCTTCATTACATTCCATATGTTGTTCTGTGTCAGCTCCCTATGCTATGTTTTCTATTAGTTTATCTTTGTCATGCAATTACTACTAACAATGTAGCATCACGACCCCCCCACTGTTAAACTAGTTTGTTCCTTTGACAGTTCCAGAGGGTGTGAAGTTGAATCTGGCTCTGTGTGGGAGTGACAGAAGATTAAAATCCTTCATATCAAACCTGATCCTGAACCAGAGCGAGAGCGGATCAGAGCTCAGCTCAGAGTGTGTGAGGAGAGACGTGGATCTTCATGGACGTCTGATCTCTCTGGTGGAGCTTCCAGCTCTGATTAACTCTCAGCTCTCCGAGGAGGAAGTGATGCGTCAGTCGCTCCGCTGTGTGTCTCTCTGTGATCCTGGAGTTCATGTTTTCCTCAACATTATTCCTGATGGTCCACTTAATAATGAAGACAGAGCAGAAATGGAGAAGATCCAGAAGATATTCAGCTCAAGAATCAACAAACACCTCATGATCCTCATATACCAGAATCCAGATCATCAGACAGCAGATCTAAATGAAGAACTACAGTCTGTCATTGAGAGTTTTGGAGGACGGCATCTTCTCATTGGCCCAAACACACACGTGTCCGTGTTGATAGAGGAACTGGAGCAGATGGTTCAGGCAAATAGTGGAGTTTGTTTCTCCACAGAGACATTGTGGGATGCACAGATGGGAAAACTGCAGAAATTTGAAGAAATGAAGATGAAAATCCATTCACTAGAGACGTGGTTTCAGTCACAAGGTAATGATCAGAAAATCTGACACTTTTAATGATCGCAGAAATATTTGATAAAACAATAACATTACATGTAGAGTTCAGAAGAAATCATCTGATTAGCACATGATGCTTAAATTTAAATGATGCTTTATTTGGTTTTGAGAAACTTAGCCCTGGAATACTGATAATCTTCACTTGAAAATCAATATAATGTCTTAATTTTTATTTATCTTTAGATTCAAGTAAAAGAGCAGATGATCTGAGGATTGTGCTGCTGGGAAAAACTGGAGTTGGGAAGAGTGCAACAGGAAACACCATCTTAGGAAGAGAAGCATTTATCTCAGACACATCTCAAAAGTCAGTTACTAAAGAGTGTCAGAGAGAATCAGCAGAAATCAACGGCCGACACGTGACTGTGATCGACACTCCAGGACTGTTTGATACTAAAGTCAGTAATGAAGAAATTCATCGAGAAATCACCAACTGCATCTCCATGATCCTGCCGGGACCTCATGTGTTCATCATTGTGCTCAATTTAGGACAACGATTCACTCAAGAAGAAGAAAAATCATTGAAGATCATCCAAGAGATGTTTGGTGAAAACTCTTTAAAGTTCACCATTGTGCTCTTCACCAGAGCAGATGATCTGAAGAACAAATCCATTGAGCAGTGGCTGGGAAAACCTGGATCTGTCATCAGAAACCTGATTGAAGCGTGTGGAAACAGATACCACGTGTTCAATAATAATCAGACTGAAGACCAAACACAAGTGTCCGATCTACTGAAGAAGATAGACAACATGGTGGAAGAAAACGGAGACAGCTACTACTCATGTAAGATGTTCAGAGAGATGGAAAGAGAAATACAAGAACAACAGATGACGATTCAGATTCATAGAGTGGAACAACTGACCAGAGAGAAAGACGAACTGATGAACAAACACGAAGAAGAGAAAAAGAGGATGATGGAGGAAGAAAAACTGCATCAAGACAAAGAGAGAAAGAGAAGAGAGGAGGAATTCAGAGAGAGAGAAGAAAGATATAAAAGAGACATTAAAGAAAGAGAAGAACAAGAGAGAGAGATGCGAGCGGAGATGAAGAGAGAACGAGAGGAATGGGAGAGACAGAAACAACGGGAAAGACGAAGAAGAGAAGAAGAGGATGAGAGAAGGAGAAAGAAAGAACAGGAAATGTGGGAAGAATATAATAAAGCAAAAGAGAGAATGAAGATGATGATGGAGAAAGAAAGACAGAATCATGACAGAGAGAGAAAGAGAAGAGAAGAGGAATACATAGAAAGGGAAGAACAATATAAAAGAGACATTAAAGAAAGAGAGGAATGGGAAAGAAAGATGCAAGAAGAGATGAAGAGAGAATGAGCGAAACGGGAGAGACAGAAACAACAGGAAAGACAAAGAGAAGAAGAAAAGAAAGTATTTGTATTCAAGTCAAGACCAAATCAAGATGCAAGTCATCTTCATGATCTTAATCCATCAGCAAAGTCAATAGTGCTTGATGCCCAAATTAGTGCCACAGTATTAATATCTATACTAAATTAATATTAGGCTTTTTTTAATTTTATTTTTATATCTTCCCTGTTCAATTTCATGTGAGATATTGACTGTTTTCAGTGAGGGCTCCCATCTTTCTTTATTTTCTGCCTAAAAATTGTGATTGAATGTGTATATATTAGTAAATGTATTGTGTGTGTTAAATAAGCAATAAAAGCTATATTTGATCACTTGTTATCAGGGTCATGTCTGTGCCATTCAGTCAGAACCGGTCAGATTAACACTTCAATTCATTCATTTCTCCTGAAATACATATAGGGTTACACTTTATATTAGATGGCCTTAACTACTATGTACTTGCATCCAAATATAAGTACAATGTACTTATTGTGCTCATATTGTATTGGAAAACACTTTTGCTAATATTGAGGTGGGATACGGGTAAGGTTAGGGACAGGGGTGGTGTGTGTGAGTTAGTTTAAGGGTAGGGTTAGTTGGAAGAGAAATGTCATTACATTACAAGTGCATATTATTATAAATGTAATGTGACAGGGGGAGGAAGCATAGTGCAGGTGAGTTCCCCGAAGGGTGGATTTTATTGAGTGTAATCGTGCTATTATCTTGCAAGTTTATTCTCCTCCAATACATATTTCAGAGGCAACTTCTTAACTCATAATAGATAACCAAAACAACAATTGTTCACCATAAAGGTAAGACACAACAGGACCCAGTAGAAAACTGTTTTCTTCCCAATCAGCAACACCTGTCTCTGAATTTCCTCCAAGTTAAATGACATACCCGGGCTGACCTGAGATCAGCTGAGCCACAAAGCACATACAGTCCCCTAGTGGCAGAGGACAAAATTACATAACAGAATACAAACTGATTATGGCTCATACAGCTGGTTTTTGACGTATAGAGTAAAGCAAAGTTTGTTCTGGCCAGTGCATTCCATACGTCACGAGAAAAGCAGGTGCTGATCATCTGCGTTCCTCCAGATTAACCATGGCCACTTTAAATGCAAGACCAAGCACACCATAGTTCTTAAACATCCACAAGAAAATTGTTCTGCTCAGACGTTGTGTCGAGAACTCACAAACCTGGGCTGCGAGAACAAATTACGTCATTTTGTTCTCGCAGCCCTGGGAGCGAGAACCTTTTTCTCTGTTCTTGCGGAGTATGTTACAGCCTTTAAAAGTACCTTCTCTGCATTCCTCATGCCACGTCTTCACCAGAAAAGAATCCCTAAAATCTTTACAAACTACAACAGCGCCCTCTCCTGGACACTTAATGTCCTGTTGGAAGGTCACTCTGGGAATTAATAAATGAATATTAATCTTTGCTACCCACAAGATTTCTGATTGACCAAATTCGGTTTGCCTTAAGTTTAACTGTAGTATTTGAAGTTAATTCGACCCCTTTATCTTCAGTGCCCGTTTTCCCACGAAAACGTCCCTGTTTTTGTTTTAATAAGATATAAACTTTTTTGCCTACCTTAAACTGTATTTTTTCTTGTGTCGGTCAGTTCAGTAATTTGGTTAGGCTTTGAAACCCTATAATTCAAAAAATGGATGCATTCTGGAATTAGTAAATCCCAGTCACCCAAGCTTTGATTTTTGATAAACCAATTTTTGCATCTTTTTACACAATTCTCAGCTGTTCTGTACTTAACTGCTTTAATTAAGGTGATGCCCTGTTCTTTACAAATGTTTTCCACCTCTAAGCCTGTTAAGTTGTGTGTATTATCCTAGAAATGCGTTCTGGTGGACCTCTGTACATTATCCATTACTATTGTGGGGTTATTGCTGTTTAACTATAGGCTGGCTCTGGCGATGTGACGCCACTAGAGGGTGGGGAAGAGCCAGGAGGAGGAGTACAGCTAGATGTGATGCCTGTAATGTTGTTCAAGAGTTTTGAGTAAAAGACACGTCAAACACAGTAAGATTCAGCAATGATGGCAGAGTAGGCACAGTTGTCCGGAGCCTCCTACCCATAAGAAGTTGAGCTGGACTGTACCCATTCTGCAAAGGAGTAGCTCTATAAGCTAACAGAGCAAGATACAGATCGTTGTTTTTCTTGAGAAGAGCCTTCACCGTTTTAACTGCACGTTCAGCCTCCCCATTACTTTGGGGAAATCTTGGGCTACTAGTTACATGAACAAATCCATATGAAGCAGCAAAGGATGCAAACGATTGCCCTGAGAATTGTGGCCCATTGTCCGTAACCAGTATCTCTGGAATTCCATGACGCGCGAATATGGACTTCATGTGAACAATGACGTCAGTAGACCTAGTAGGTGATAACTGAGCCACCTCCACATATCTGGAGTAGTAGTCTACCACCAGCAGGTACGTCTTGTTTCCCAACATGAACAAATCTGCCCCCAGCCTCTGCCATGGCCTGTCAGGAAATTGAGTGGGCATTAGAGGCTCTTTTGGGTTTTGTCTCTCTTTAAAGGGATCCCCTGGTGTTGAGACTTGTATGGCTTAATATAACATAAATGATGTCTCTTACTGAATTATGTAGTAGAAAACCCATGAAAGATCTACGTTATTTTAAAAATCGATTTTATATTTGGACCATGGGCGGCGCCATTTTGTTTGCGTTCTAGGTTGATGACGTAGAGTGGTTGAACTCCTCAATCAGCTGGCATTACCCGTAGCTATTTTTACCACAACGCAACTCGAAAATTGTTTCAGAGTTAAACAAAACCAATGAATTCCTTTGTAATTGTACTTAAAACACACTCAAACATACATGTGCAGACAAACTCACCTACACAAGTCACAAACAGATCGGCGGGCGCGCACACGACAGGCTCTGTCTCAATCGAGATGTTGGGCTGCTCAGTCTCCACGACAGGGGCTGAATCTGAAATCGACCCTATACCCAAATAGGGCATTATTTGAAGGGACGGACATTTGTAGTGTTGTCCGACATCATAGTGGACATGTTCGAGTGCAGTCATTCAGTCTCACGTTGCACCGCAGTGTACAGCCGATTTACAAACAGCTGTCCGACTTCACGCACTCACATGTGCACACAAACTCTCTCTCTCACACAGACTCACACACACCCCAACAGATCGGCGCGAACACACACACACACACACACACACACACCCCAACAGATCGGCGCGAACACACACACACCCCAACAGATCGGCGCGAACACACACACACACACACACGCACGCACTGCGCGCGCATACATAACCCTCAATCTATTCCCTGTGTTGATATCCTGTTCAACACATCCTGTTCCCTAGATAGACTGTTGATAGTAGATTAACTATAATGCCTAATGTGACCAGCAGAGGGAAATATCTAGGTAGGACGATGGGATAAAGTAACGTGAGGAAGAGAGGCAGGATGTTTTGGTGATGATGCATGCGATTGAGACAGAGCAGTCTAGGTGTGTGTGTGTGCGCGCCCGCCGATCTGTTTGTGACTTGTGTAGGTGAGTTTGTGTGCACATGTATGTTTGAGTGTGTTTTAAGTACAATTACAAAGCAATTCATTTGTTTTGTTTAACTCTGAAACAATTTTCGAGTTGCGTTGTGGTAAAAATAGCTACGGGTAATGCCAGCTGATTGAGGAGTTCAACCACTCTACGTCATCAACCTAGAACGCAAACAAAATGGCGCCGCCCATGGTCCAAATATAAAATCGATTTTTAAAATAACGTAGATCTTTCATGGGTTTTCTACCACATAATTCAGTAAGAGACATCATTTATGTTATATTAAGCCATACAAGTCTCAACACCATGGGATCCCTTTAAGGCATGTCCTGCAATTGAGCACTATTTCCTTCAGCTGATGACTTAACCCTGGCCACCACACTGACTGTCTTGCCCGCTCTCTGCATTTCGCAAGTCCCAAGTGACCCTCGTGCAATTAGCCAGGAGATCAAGTCTGGGTATCTGATGCTAAGGATCCAGGAACAATCGTTGCCAGTCACTCTGCTCCAAGGTCTTACCTTGTTAGCACACAGAAAGGGACTGTGAGACGTAACCGTTACCATCTGGTACCAATGAAAGCAGAAGCTACAGGGGACAACAGCGAAACATCTGATCAGCTTTTGGGTGAAAATTCTGAATCACTTCCTACAACTCAGGAATCAGAAATTCAGGACATTCCGGATTTAACATGCACTCCTAGAACCAAGTATGGGAGGCGAATAGTGAAACCAGTAAGATTAAATCTGTGAATTGAGGAATGTAAATAATTGTAAATAATTAAGGAAGAATGTTCAAGATGCATGCACCAACGGTGAAACTACAGGTTTGTTCAAGGAGTTAGATAGGACCAGATCTTCCAGCAAAAGAGGCAGAATAATCCTCTAAGATCTGTTGAGACAAAGGTAGTCTACCCTTTGTTCTCTAGAAAAGGGAGATGTGGGGTTATTGCTGTTTAACTATAGGCTGGCTCTGGCGATGTGACGCCACTAGAGGGTGGGGAAGAGCCAGGAGGAGGAGTACAGCTAGATGTGATGCCTGTAATGTTGTTCAAGAGTTTTGAGTAAAAGACACGTCAAACACAGTAAGAATCCAGAGTCTTTATTTGCAAGACACGACAACTATGAGTTATTTACCACTGGATATATTTGTAGAAAGTACGAGCAATTGTCCACTATTACTAAGAAATAGACATATTTTTTTCTTTGTTTTAGGACGCAATGGTCCAGTGAAGTCTAAACTGATTTCCACATTTTCTTTATCAGTTTTGATTTTCCCAAAATCATGATAAACACCGGTCATTACCTTCCTACAATCAGGAAAGTTAAGTTTAATCTTCTGATAGTTTGTTTTTAGATTCTTTACATGCAAGCCCATCTGGTGACAATATTTCGCAAGATGTGGTAGAAGGATGGTTTAGCTTATCATGCAGATCCTTCAACAGCCCCCCCCCCCCCCCCCCGCTTTCCTTAGTCACCGCACGTGCACGAATCTATTCATCGATTTCTTTGTTCCTTTTTGCTGCTTCCGTTTTTTGAACAGTGTGGCTTGACTGATGCAACACTTTTTTAAAAATAATTTTCTTTAATATTTTCCATAATTCTTTCTGTGCTAAGGGCTTTTGCATTATGGAAATAATTTTGTTCCCCATGTATCTAGGTTCTCTACAATGCCTAAATACACTTATTCACTAATATACAATCTTTATGATTGTTATTTTTCATATGTGTAATTGCCCTATCCACAGCAGTCACCTGAGCTTCCTGAGTGCTCTTACCGTCTGCCTTTTCTGTGGATAACTTTATTATTTAGCTTGACCAAAAAACAACAACAACAAAAACACCAAACCTGATTCTTTTCTGATCTTTCATCCGTAAAAGAGCACATCTGCTGTAGGTTTATGATGGCCTGCTTCTCTTTTTTAGGAGGTTTTTTTTCATTTCTAAATTCTATTTGTTTATCATATATCAATTTCTCCCATTTCGCTCAAGTAAAAGCATGAACCATTTTTTGTTAATTTACCAGATTTTTGCCTTCTCTTACCAATAAATAGATACCTTCCCCTTTGGCTACTACTATTATCATTTTTTCTGCAGCTATTGATTTAATTGTAAGTAGATTTATTTCTATTTTGGCTAAGATATCTACTGATGACATATTTTATTTCTTCTTCTGATTTGCTGTTTTTTTTCATATGAAATGAACATTACTGGTGATTTTGAATTACCTTTGTTATATAATATAACTTCCATTTCCTTAAGAGTGTTATCAGTTTTGACTATGAGGTTTTTATCAGGATTCCTTCATTTAATTCGTCCTGAGCTCAATACCCTATTAATGATGTCACATTTGATTTATTTCTAGGTTATCATCCCATTTAAAGCTATTACCAGCCGTAGCTTTGTATAATATTTTAGCTTTAGCACTATATCCTGGAATCAAATATTTTACAAAATCTAATCTTCCTAATAGGCTTTGCGACTATTTTAAGCGTGATCTGTTTTCTTTCTATAGTTTCTGTCAAAATCTTCATGCTTTCTTCCCGTTTTTGTGGGCTGTGATTCCTCCTATTATAGTGTACTCATATTTATCTGATAACTTTCCACAATCATTTTTTTTTTTGCTGTTACTTTTTATATTTTTTCGAGCAATTCTCCTAACTTGTTTCATGGTAGAGTCTTGTTCACAACCCTATCTATTTCTTTGCCCAGGTCGACATTTTTAAGCCAGTTAATTTTCTTTATATCTTCGTGAACTTTTTCTGTCATTATATATAACAGAACTGATATAACTGATACATATTAACTCAAAGAAGAGCACAGACTCACCATCTGTTGCACTACATTTCCACCATCACACACTACAACAACAATCAATCGAGCAATCAAAGAGGCAGAGGGCTCCCTCTAGAGGAACTCCAGGGAATTTATAGTCCGGTCTATTCTCTGGTGCAACCACCAACAGTCTCACATTACATCCTGGACCAATCTAGCCTAGAAATCTAGACGCACCCTAGCGCCAGCAAATCTAATCTGCTACGAGTGTCGTCTAGCAACTCTCAATACCCTTCTGAGCTGTTAAGGCAAACTCTGGTCAGGCCAATCACATCGTCTATAGAGTCGGTGGGCGGGGCTTAACATAATGACGGCGGAGTTGCGTGCTATTTGTAAACAAAGTAGCTGGCGGTCTTTCAAATCGGCTTTGGCCACAACTTTGAGAAAAGAATGGCACTGAAATCATTCTTAAGAAGGGAAGATGTGTTCGGAGTTTAGCCGACCGGATACGGTGAATGTTTAATCTGTCAACAAGCTCTGCTTCACCTTCGTTGCTCTGGTTGGTGTAGCGCTATCCTATCGTGTGCAGAGGGAGTTTGAAAGACAACCGTTTATCCGCCCCTCGGATTGAGCCGTCAATGGAGAGTTTCCAGACCAAACATCTTGATGAGGGTCTGGCTTGTCAGGCTAGGATCAATCCTAAAAATGTAAAAATGTAATGAATGGCGGAGAAGCGGCCCCTTGGCTGGCATCCAGGTCTTAGCCTTGACCCTCCTCCTCGGCTGTCTGGGCTTAAAGGGTGACAGGTTGGCAAAGGAAGACCCACTAGAGGGATAGGTGGAGGAAACTGGCTGTGGATGGACTGACCAGGCCACATGTTTCTCTGAGGGGGCTAGACGAGGAAAACAATTATTCGTTTGAAACTCTTCGATCTGGAACTCAGAACCATTTAAACTCAGAATCAAATTGATGGTCGGAATAGGAACAGGCAGGTTCAAGAAAACGAACAGTGTCCTTGTCCAAATCCAACAGAAAAACAGCGTTCAATGAAGCATCTGGCCAGTCCAGCAGATAAGCAAGCTCAGTAAATACCTCCACATCTCTCCATTGAGCGGCTGTTAGCCGAAGCCCCCATAGCAATCCTCCACCGAAGAGATGTTTGCTGGGGACACGGGAGAGATTGGGGTTAAGAAAGATGCCCATCTTAGAATTTTAAGTTCTAGCAATTTGGGGTTCTAGTCTTCTGCCACCGTGTGTAGTAAAGCAGAGACGAGAACTTCCAAACAAATAGGCTTTTATTTTAAGAACCACTGAACAGAACACCAAACACCACTAATCAGACGTGAGACTAGAACAAGGAATGACTACACAAGAGGAACTTCAACAAGACACAGCTGCACTAAACTAGACTAACGAGGGAAACAATACCAGATAGCAAGCATGTTTGGGCCACATGTGGGTGTTATCTGGCACATATGGCCCAGATATGGCATGGCTGAACAGATATGGGCCAGAATGTGACCATATTTGTTTTACCATAACTTTAAAATCAGCAGGAATGTTCTCTTGGTTCACAACTCATTTTGAGGTATATGGCCCAGATAACAATGAACACATGAGGGCCATGTGTGTTTGAGCTATGGCACAAAGTGAGAAAGGCTGATTTGAGGTAAACCTTTGGATTATACATGGAAAAACACAGGACACCTGAAATTAAGCGCAGCTGATTGTTGCATCTTCCCTCCTATTAGCAGAATGAATCTGACTAATACTACGGCGCCATTTTCTCATCTGCTCTCATGAGTTTTCGGTCACGCCTATCTTTAGGTAGGTGAGGTTTTGGCATGTCAAAGTCTATTTAAGGTTATTTTGTGCAGCATCATGTATTTGTTTGAGGAGGGTGTTGAATTAGCCTCAGTTGAGTGTATTTACCACTTCACACCGCAGCACAGTCACCGAACGAGTCATTGATTGATGATTCAAAATTCTGGAAGTTTTCTTGCATTCGTCCGTTTTTAACACGCCTCGACTATTCTGCCCTACAAAGCAAAAAGGCAGTAACTACGCAGAGTGCAGAACTGAGAAAAATGACTTTAAAGTTATCCTGTCATCCAGCCTAAGTAGTTGTAGGTAGATTATTGGACATGTGGCTTTTTTGTTACTTTATATTAGTTTTATTTTTGTACATATCAATCCTCATTTTTAATTTGGTATTTTACCCCTATTTTGCAGTTACTGTATTCTTGCTTTGTATTACTTACCAAAAACGTGGCACCATGCCAAGGAAAAAGGCAGTAACTACAGATTCTCCAAGAACTATTTTGCCACAACTTGGGCTCTGGGTGTGTTAGATATATTACTGTATTTTACTGTATTTGAAATAATTGGAACCATTTGTTTTTCTGAACATGGATATACCAAACCCAAATTAATTTGACCATTTTAGGTCAATATTTTCCACCCGGAAGCTGTTCTGGTGCTGAAACGGCTGCTTAAAGTCTCACATTGCTAAGCTGTATCAAGGCCCAAATGGGGACAATTTATTTTGAATAGGACCACATTATTATGTGTGAGTATTAGATTAATGTGTCTCTGGGGGTGTTTCTCAATCTGTAATGTAGTATCTGCTATACCTACAAATCACATTCATGTTAAAGCATTGCAAAACAACTTTTCTTTGGAGCAATATAGGCAAGTTAAACTCCAATTCAACAGAGCAAAACAAAATCATGTTGCCTAAGTGTTTCTAACGCTTTTTGTACTCTTATGATGATAACTAAGATAAACAAGTTGATGATTTTATATGGTGCAGTATCTGTTTCAGTAGGTTTATAAACATAAAGTACTGAATGAAATGAATACATGGGACAGATATTTCAAATTAGTAAACATACATTTAATAATAGATTGTGTGTGTGTATATATATATATAAATAAATAAATAAATAAATAAATAAATAAATAAATAAATAAATGAATGAATGAATGAATAAATAAATAAATAATGATGATAATAATAATACAAATAATTGATGAACACCACATTTCATATGGTTATTACTCCTCATCCTCCAAAACATTGCTCACAGGCAGGGAATACCAGAACACCCTCCTGTTTGGTGGCATGAGGTGACAAAGATTACAGAGGATGTCTCTCTTCTTGACCTCCTCAACCCCTCTATTCTGTGGTCGCAAAAGAGTGGGCACCTTCAGCGAGAATTTCTTCATGAGGAAGTCCAATTCCATAAATTCATTCTCCGTATGGGACAGCTTGTAAAAGAGGCTCTTGGAGCCACGCCGCACCTGTATCTCCGCCATCTCCCCAAGCTTTGGTGCTTGCGCTTTCTTGACCTTGACGGTGGAGTGGCCATCCCTCCAATCTAGCACATTGGCATTCTCCAATTTGATAACATCCACCTTCCTGGAGTTGGAGCTTGCCACAACACTCACAAAGTCCTCAAAGTCGTAGACCACACCACCTGGACGGCTCCTCATTTGCTGCTCGACACCATGGTGGAAACTGTCTGCGCTCATGAACGTGTGTCCCCTCTCAAAAAACTTTAGTGTGATGTCCTCCTGTGAAATGGTGTCACTGTTCACAAGAGTGACAAGTGAGGATAGAAGGCACCAGTTCTTATTCTGTGCACTGCAGTTGTCCACCCAGAATATGGTGTGGCGTACATCCCGCTCCTTCTCCAATGCAGTTGTATATGCTGATGTAATTTCCGCGGCACTTCGCCCAGCCATTCCCTCGTGCCACAATACAGAGATGGTGTTTTTTTTGTTTGTTTTTTTCCCCACTGAGGCAAATGTTTCGTGGTATGCCACGATGCGACGAGTAAATACTGCTGACTTGACTCCTGGCATCCGTGGCAGCATTATCACCTTCTGGAGGTCCACACTCCGAACTGATGTCATGTCCGGCCAGTCCCTCTCTGCATCTGCCTGGTAGCTTTGGCGGCTCTCTAGGGCAGACTGCTTATGTTTGTTCCACCTTAGGCACTCTGGGCAATCTGAGCTTTCAGTCTCCCCTGTGTGGCAGTTCACATGTTCTGCATGTTCCAAACAGTCCTCACATTGCTCCTCCCCAAGTTTGGCAAAGCTGATTTTTTTGTCTTTTACCATCTTCCTGTATGCTTCATAGGAGCAGGCGTTTCCTTTATCCAGGTAGTCTGAATGCATCATCTTAATTGTGATGTCACTTGGCAGGTACCGTCGATTTGGGGCATGCTCCCGTCTGTAATGGCTCACACAAGGATGGAAGGACTCAATGTGGTCATCAAGGGTCTTCACGTCTATCTTGTTGACTGCAGCCTGCCTTCCTCTCTGGTCCTTGGATGGAACCAGTGGCCTGGTGTTCGACTTCCCCATCATGGAAATAACGAGACTGTCATTTTTAGGGTGGTAGCCCAATGATGACAGGAAAAACATTTTGCAGACCTGTCTTGGCTCTCCTTTCTGGTTTTGCAGGCGGTAGATAAATGAGCGGCCACGGCGACTTTCTGGGCCGGTTGTTATTCTTTTGGTTGGCATTGGGGTAACTGAGTAAAACATCCATGATCGTCTTTCTGTGTAGGTCATCTCCCAGTACTGACTCCATATCTCCCTCCGTCTTTCCTCTGAAATATGGTCTGTACACCTTCTTCGACATTTGGCACCACATGGCTCTCTCATTGGTGGTCGACGTGATTCAACATCAGGCTGTGGCCCTGGCTGTGGCTCTGGCTGGGGCTCTGGCTGGGGCTCTGGCTGGGGCTCTTGCACTTGTTCTCCTGGGTCTCCAAGTTCCACTTCAGTCTGTGCCATCGTAGGGGTTGGGACATAATCTAGGTCTGTAATGTCATCATATAAGCTGTCCACGCTGGTGGTATCCAGGAAAGTGTCCAGGATGGTCCACTCCATTGTTTCAGCGGGGGGCAGGACTTGCTGCCTCTTTGATGGAATACCTACATGTGTATCTTAAATGAAAAAGAGAGAAAATTAGTGGCATGAATGTAAATCCACATCTGTCTGTGTCTGTCTGTCTGTCTGTGTAGGCTACTGCAACAAATTATTATTATTATTATTATTAGTATTATTAGTATTTATTATTAATTATTATTATATGGACCTACAGGACAACATCTTCACTCTGATCAACATATGTAGGCTATATATCGATGTCTGTATATCATAATATTTAATTGTACAGGGAATAATTTTAATAAAGTTTAATTAATTAATAAATGCCTAAATAATGACTAACACAATAATAAATTAATAATTTTTAACCCTTAATGAAAATGAAGAAAGAAAAGCCAACATACAAAAAACGCAGCCTGGCTTTATAAGTTACATTAGGTTGTAAGTTGTATTATCCTACAATAATAGGATAAAACAGAAGCTTGCAGTAATGCAGAGGGAAACATTTTCATAGGTTAATATAATTAAGGGGAATCCAAATTAAATATATAATTTTATATTTAGAAGAACAAACCGTGCAATAAATAAATGCTTAGGAACAGGAACCAATGTGTTGAGCCTGAGCGCTAAGGGGGGTCGTAAATAACTGCCGACTCGCTCTGCAGAAGTTTGTTTTTGTTGAAAGCATGATGCTTACAGTAAAGAGAAAGGTGTCAGTTTTGCTCACAACTCACTAATTTCTTTAAACAGCGGACATAGTCTTTAAACAGCGGACATAGTCTTCAAACAGCGGACGCGAAGAGAGTGCGTTTTAAGTTGAACAGACACCTGTTGCCGTTTCTCTGTCTGTTCGTTAGTAAGATAATTCGAAAAGTACTGTACGGATTTGGATGACATTTTCGGACAACATGGGTATTAGGACAAGGAACAGATGACTACATTTTGGTGGTGATCCGGAACACGGGACATTTGGAATTTGTAATGCTACATTGACCGCGGTTATTATGCTCTCCGAGTGCTTTTCTAGTTATTGAATATTTTTCCACCGCTGATTGGATTATAACTTTGTGTCATGAACAACAAAATGATGACATGGCATCGGCGATGATGTGAAGTTACAGAGGATAAAGTTACAGCTAGGAGCAGGGAGGATCAGGGGGAGGTAAGCAAAGCTATTTGAAACATCGCCTGTTAATTAGCATAATGCTTTCTGAATGGACCTCTGAGAGGAAGTCCCGCCCTGGCGGCTGACAGGTGTTTATATTGTGATAGCCTAGCCTCTAAATGTTTAATCTGTCACTGTTACTTACCATTCTCCGGGTATTTTCTTTTCAACGCCAGTTCGACCATCTTCTTTCCCCTGCTTTGTGCCATCTCAAACAAAATTTGTGGGAAGTTAGAAGGGTGAAATCGCAAATGTTAAAACCGTCTCGTGAGGATGCCGCTAAATCAGCTGTGTGTGTTCACCATGGAAACAGTAACTGCGCTGCGTAGCAACACGGTTATTTTTTGTTGGGTAAAACAAAACAAGAATACAGTAATGGATGTTACTGTACTCATGCTTTGTTTCACTAGGCCTTTTTGCAGTTACTGTACAAACGACTACCATTTTTCACCAAAACGACACACATTTGAGATAATATTTTTTGTCACATAACAAAGGATGCCTTGAATGTCATGAAAATGATAATAACTCATTTTTGACCAAAAATGCAGTTACTGCCTTTTTGTTTTGTAGGGCAGTATTGTACAGTCTGAATTTAATGGCAATGCAGATCTCACAGTGTGACATTACAGCACTGAATATGTTTGTACAGACTGACAAGGAACAATCGTGAAGGACTATAATAATAAACCTGACAGTGTGCACCCGGGTTTAGTTTTGTTGCGGCCGTGACATATAGTAACTTTTGGGAACGCGAGTGTGTTGTGGCCATGAGATCTTTTGAGGGGAATGACTTTTTTTCGTTCTCGTCTATGAGCTTAAAGCGATGGTTAAACTAAAAATTCTGTTATTTACTCGCCCTCATGTTTGTTCCAGACCCGTACATTTGTTAATCTTCAGAACAATGGTTTAACCTCAGCTTTGTGAAGTGGCTCGAGTGTTTTGTTTGCACTTACACATAAAAGGTAATTTAACCCTTTTTTATGTGTTTATTTTTTGCTTAAAGCACAATGACTTTTAATGATTACTTTAATGACGTCCTTTACTAGGGAGTAAACTTTTACTGTGGCAATTTGTTTTTTTACAAATGAAAAGTTTGTATGATATATATATATATATATACACATCAGTGGCGGCTACTGGTCTGTCAGAGAGGGGAAGCTCATTTTTGGCCAATTGTCTTATTTATTTAAAAGTAAATTCTGCCCTACGTTCTTTTCAAGAAAATGGTCTTTAACCCTGTGAATGAATGAATGATCTAAAAAAATATTAAACTCTGTAAAACTGAAACAAGGAATGTGGTGTATAATTGTGTGAAATGTATGATAAAAATCAAGCAATTTCGCCAAGCAAATATCAAAGAAATAGGTTGCAGAAGTTTTTATTTCGGCTGAACTTGAGAAATCCGCGATGGGACTGAGCGCGAATAGCTTCAGTGATTCCTTATAGTACAGAATCGCTGTCAGTCAAAAGGAGATGCAGACCCTCCAATCATCACGCAGAAGCTCAGCGTCCGGGCCAGCCCACTCCCCATTCACCCCCAGAGACGCTGAGCGTCCGTGGGCGGGACATAATCGCAGCGCTTATCCAATGACCGTCCAGTTTCGAAGCGCTGAAAAAAACCGTTTAAAGCAGCCCCATTGAAATCAATGGACGCTGGGCTTCAATAGGGAAATGCACTGTGACGCTGCGGGAATGTATGAGAAGGAAATCGAGTCAGCCGACCTGCTATATGTAACTGATTCTGAACGAACTCGTCTTTGAGATGAACGTTTTCTAACGCATTTTTAGTCAATACAATGTTAATATAATAGTACATATTTGACCATTAATTTTGTGACATAATAAGGGAAGCCGAGCTTCCCTTGCAGTCTTAAAGAAATCGCCACTGATATATATATTATATATATATGAGTTGCTAGGCAACGTGGGGGAGAGGACGCTGGCGTTGTCTGTTCGCCGCTTCTCCACCCACAACAAATCATGTTAATGTACTATTAGATTTAGATTTTATTTTATTTCCTTATGTTTGTGACTAGTCTAACAGTCAGAGCTACAATTGGGGCTGTTGCTGATTGCTGGCAGCCACTGAGAGGACGTTGTTCGTCGTTTCGCCGTTTTCAACCGCTTCTCTAATGTTTACGTTTGAATTGCTGCGGTTGGTTTCTGGTTTGGGGGACATTTGATGTTTCTCGCCGCGGGTGCTCACTGGTGGTCTCCCTTGGGCTTAAGCTGCATGGTGGCTGAAGTTTGCACCGGGCTAGCGTCATCCGGGCTCTCGTCGTCGGCGTCCGGCATGATGTTGGGATGTTCTGCTTCTCGGCTGCGCCGCTGTTCCGTCCTGCATTGCGACCGTGGAGCGACATCTGCGCCGGCCCCGGTGTGTCCACAGAAGTGCCCGGAGGAATGTTCTGCCTCCTGCATGGTGCTGCAGCGATCCCCATCGTTTGAATCATCATGAAGAAGACCCATCATCTGGTCTTCAGCTGTCGTCCCTCGGCGATGTCATCGGGATGTCACTGCCGCTGGGAGAAATCTGAAACATGGAGTGGACCACAGTGTGCTGCGGAGCTAACAGAGACTTCCACCATCAGCTCTGTTTCTGTTCACCATCAGCTCTGTTTCTGTTCTGTTTTCTGTGTTGGTTGATTGTTTGTAGTATTCTATATTTTTACTTGTTATTCATTTTTTGTTGTTATCCCCCCCCCCCCCCACCCTTTGTTGCACTTTGAGATTCTTCGGAATGAAAAGTGCATTATAAATAAAATCTATTATTATTATTATATATATATATATATATATATATATATATATATATATATATATATATATATATATAATAAATGACAGAATTATATTTTTGTTTTGACTATCCCTTTAATTTAACATTTATTTTAATCATAATCATGCAGACCTAGCTTCTAGGTTGTATTGCTGTTAACATTATTTAAACATAACTTTTTATTGCAGGTGCAGTCGAGTCCCAGCAACACACTTCCAACACTGATTTTTCCCGAACAGACTTTCATTCTCTGTGAAGTTGTTGTTCGTTATCTTTAGCAAGTTACTGTGATTCCCCTCCGTTCTACTTTAGCTCTCATTACTAGTTGAGCATAATACACACTTGAAATTTGGTGTAAAATTAAGTCGACTCTTTGAATGTTATTTATATTAATATAAATGCTTTCTGAGTAACTGTAAACATTTGTCAAAAGTAAATGAGTGAATAATGTTTTGTTGTTGAGTGTTTTATTCACCATGGAAGTTAAGACTTTTAAATAATACTCAAAGTTGCATATGGGCCAAATAAGGGCCATTAGATTTTAGATCAGTGCCAAAGGAAATTTGCTGACTGGGATGGTGACAAACAAGTGGTGAGACAAAAGAACATGTGACAAGTGCAAAAAAACCAACAGAAACAGCCTGACGTGACAGAAATGCACTGAAAAAATATAATAAAAAATCACGTCTCCAATTGAAAATGTTCTAGTGCCTGATCACATCTAAATTTTGTGGCCAAATTGAATTTCTGTGAATTAAATTGCATCAGTTAACAGAAATTCAATGTGGCTAACTGAAAAATTTAGATGTGATCAGTCACTAGAAAATGTTTTTAATATTATTTTTTTATAAAGCATAAAGAAACAGAACAGTGAATTAAATGTTGGGTCTAATTCTAGTTGGAAAATAATCATTTTGGGACTATTTGCAAACAATATTTGCATTAATTTGTGTGGAATATAATATTAGTCCAGAGATTCTTCACATTAGTGAATAAATACATAAATCTGCTGATAGCACTCAAAATCCTTTATCGTCTGGTGGTAGAATTTTTGTAAACCGCACATTTGACATTTGTTTCATTCTGTTCTGTTAATCACGTGGTGTCAACCAATTATACTGCACAATGGAGGGCTGAGCCCACACACACACACACACACACACACACACACACACACACACAAATTGAGCTTGCATTTTTAAAATAAAAGCATGGCAAGTGTCACACGCAATGACTCAGCAAAAAGTTGCTTTTGAGAGCAACATGCGGGCCGCACTATCTTTGATGTCAAGTAGAGGCCACAAAATATCATCCCGCGGGCCGCGAGTTTGAGACCCATGGCTTAGACAAAAGCATCAATGCCTAAACTTCTTTGCGCTTTGCACTTTGTTTGCAATTCTGTAACACACTTATTCTTACATTAGACACTTCGTTCAAAAACAAAACCTGTTATCATTGGGAAAACGCTTTGTTCAAAATACAAAACTCATCTGGCAATTGTAGGCTAGGCACTTACACACACTTGCACAGAAAACATCACCAATCAGTCTGAGCCTTAGCACTACAAATAGGCCTCAGGTTAGACATTTTGAGAACTTTGCAAGCATGGAGACAATGAGTCAGCGTAAGAGGAGGACAAAGACGAGGACCAGTGTGGAGATGTGTATCAGATGGCATCAGGGCTACTCTGGTGGACCATGTGATAAATCATGGCCTGTCCATGAGGAAGGCTGGGCAAAGAGTCAACCCTAACCTCAGTCGTTACACAGTGACATCGATAATAAGGACATTCTGACTGGAGAACCGGCTTTGGGAGCTTCAAGTTTCTACTCCAGACTGTACCTACTGTATGTCACATGACGTGTGTGTGGAAAGTGTGTGTGGGGAGTGTGTGGGAGAGCAACTGGCCAGTTGAAATGGACTAGATAGATATTATTAAATAACTTTTTTTTTAAATCTTATTTTCACTTTAAATAAATTGCTAACATTGGATAATACATACTATAATAATATTGGGCTTGTTTTGGAAGCTGTGGTTTCTTCTTTGCCTTGCGAGAGTTGGCAACACTGGCGGAGGCAGGATATTTTTTTAGGGGTGGCCGGGCAGGGGTCAGCGACCATTCTGGGGTGGCACAGAAATCTTTGTTATTTCAACATATTTCAACTGTAAAATGTAAAACAAGAAACATTGATGTAGTCTATAGTATACTGTTCGCCATTCACTGTTGTCCTGAAGCTCAGTCTAACGTTATTTTGTGGTATTAAAGAGACGGTTCTGAGTTTAAATAAATAAAAATTCTTGTCAATTTTTTTTAAATAAATAAAAGATACACAGCAGTTGTGAGCGGAGTGGCCAAAGGGTTGGCCAAGCTTAGGCCCCCTAGCTCCACCCCTGGCAACACTATAAGATCTTGTCTTTCAGCATCTTTCTTTCGTTTTTGAGTTCAAGCTGTTGGTGTTGAAATGGCATCAAGTTCAGGTAAGAACCAACAGGCACAAATATTTTGTAGTATTTATGAAATATTAGCCAAAATTAGGCAATGGTTTATGCATTATTTCACTTCTCTCTTCTTGTTTAAAATGGGAATTGAGAATTTTTAATAATGAAAATGAGTTTGTATATGCTTATAGTAATCAAAATAACCAAAGAAGGAACTGCATTTAAAAAAATAAATAATGAATTGGTGCAAAGTTCACTAAATAAATGCTAATTCGCTGAAATAAATACAGAATCACTTTTTTTTTCCAACCTCTGCAGGCGTGGCTCAGATGAGATCTTGACTCTCAGCTTTTCTCTTTCGGTTTTGAGTTCAATCTGTTGGTGTTGAAATGGCGTCGAGTTCAGGTATGAATCAACAGACACACATATTTGCAGCAAAGTTTCCCCAGTGATTTATGAACTATTTATGAAATATTAAGTGGTGTAGTGTTACCTAGTTATAGTACTTGAGTATTTTTGAGAGTGTGCTTTTTTTTTTATTTTTTTATTAAAAAATAAATTTTTATTTTTCTGTCAACTTTTACTTATTTCCACACATTTTTTTAAAATAAAAAGTATACTTTTACCGTTTCTTCGGGTGTGTGTTGAGACATCCCGGAAAGCTTTCATTGAAGCACATCTCTCAAAGCTTGTATTGCTTTAGACCAATGACGTCACTGATAACGTCTGAAGCCTCGCTTGCGCCTGATTGGTTCATGAAGCGGTTCGAATCTTGCCCTCTGCCCAGTTAAACCCAGCCAGTTTTCAGTTTTAGAATGATATTTGATGATGATAATAATAATAGAATAATTTTGATGTTGCCCCTCCTGCCTATTATGACCAAGTAATTGATTTACACACATCTGATAGCCCCATTTATTTTAAGCCAATACGTTTATTACAGAAGTTATGTTATACAGTCATTATATACCAACAGAAAATACACACTATATTTATCTACATAGTCTTTTTAAGCCTTAACTGGTGCAAAATCCAGTGTTTCACAGATCACATCAGCCCATCGGTAATATATCTGTTTGTCTTACACTCTTCGACGAGTGTTTGAAATGAAGCCTCAAGAAATGAACCCTTTTGTGAACCATTTTGCTGAAAAGCTTCAATGCTTCATGAGGCTTCATCTCGCCGCTTATACCCTAAAGCATTTCGTTACTTACTATAAAATTAATTTGGAAGAACACAGACTGCAAGCAATTTTAAGCAAGTGCTCCCACAACCGCAGTTGGTTTCATTTCCAGTAGGCATTCGTTGCAGAAGCGGTTGAAAACAAGTGGTAGCCTCTCACTGTAGAGTCAAATGACATCCAGCTCCTCCTCTCTGGAGGTCCAATGGGGTGGAGGGATAGCGTTTTGGGTAGCGTGTGATTGGATATTCTAGCTCCACCCATTAGGCACAAATTACATTCACTTGTCCTCTCTGGAGCGCTGAGAAGGGTCTGCTTTCACCTGATTGGTTCAGGAAGCGGTTCGAATCTTGGCCTCTGCCCAGTTAAATCCATCCAATTTTCAGTTTTAGAATAATATATGATGATGATGATAATAATAATATAATCATTTTGATGTTGCCCCTCCTGCCTATTATGACCAAAGAATTGATTTACACCAACTGATAGCCCCATTTATTTTAAGCCAATACGTTTATTACACAATTATGTTATACAATCCTTATATACCACCAGGAAATATGAGAATGGCTTCGGAGAATTCGTCTAGACTGGCGTGAGATCAAAACTGTAAAGGCAGTGCATCAAGTTAATGAAGGGACATTGGATAATCTTCTAAAAAATGTATGCCAAAGTACTCAGAGAAGATTTAGGAACATTCAATGGGTATACAGCTGCCTTAAATCTGAAAAACCGGGAGCCCAACCAAGATTTTTCCAAGCACAAGTGGTACCGTATGCCATCAGACCCAAGGTGGAGGAAGAAATTGATCACTTGCTGAAACAAGGAATCATCTCACCTGTGTGATTCAGTGAATGGGAAACCCCAATTGTTGCTGTAATTAAAAAGGGTGGCAATGTTAGGATCTGTGGTGATTTCAAAATAATGGTAAACCCAGCTCTGTGTGCAGAACATTATCCATTACCCTGAATTGAATATTTATTTGCTTCACTGGCTGGGGGACAAAGATTTAGCAAACTAGACCTTTCACATGCTTACTTGCAGATTCCTGTGCATGAAGATTCATCTAAATATTGTCACATGCCTGTGCTGTCTTGTGTGCATATGTGGGTTTTGTCAGTATGGCCATTGTGCTTCTATCATTGTTTGATCCTTCCCCCCATGTTATCTCATAATTGGTTTAATTTGCCCCACCTGTATTCCCTCGTTCCCTGTCTCATTTGTTCCCTTTTATAAGCTCCTTGTGTTTGTCAGTCTTTGTTGGATGTTGTGATTTCTACGTCTCCCATTTTCCCCATGTTCCCACTTTGGTATGTTTTCAGTTAGTTTTGTCATTTCTAGTTGCCCCCTCGTGGGTTTTGTTTTGAATTTATGTTTTATTTTATAAATTATCATTTTTCTGCACTTGCGTCCTTGCACCAGTTTTCTTTGTGTTAAACGTGACAAATATCTGACAATCAGGACTCACAAGGGAATGTTTGCATACAACAGATTACCCTTCGGCATCACTTCTGCTCCATCGATATTACAATGAGTCATGGAACAAGTGCTGGAAGGGGTGCTGTTTGTACATTGTTTTTTGGATGATTTCCTGGTCACAGGAAAAGGCGATGTTCATCACCTGTCTAACCTGGAGGCTGTGCTGAGAAGGCTGGAGAAATGCGGGCTTCATGTTAAAAGAGAGAAGACCAGCAGCCATATCACCATGACTGGTTTCCCCCTGAAGCTAAGCAGGGCTGAGACTGGTCAGTACCTGGATGGGAGACCAACTGGGAGAACCAGGAGCTGCTGGTAGAGGAGTTAGTGAGGCCAGCAGGGGGTGCTCACCCTGTGGTCTGTGTGGGTCCTAACGCCCCAGTATAGTAATGGGGACACTATAGTGTCAAAGATCACCGTCTTTCGGATGAGACATTAAACCGAGGTCCTGACTTTCTGTGGTCATTAAAAATCCCAGGATGTCCTTCGATAAAGAGTAGGGGTGTAACCCCGACAGCCTGGCCAAGTTTGCCCATTGGCCTCTGTCCATCATGGCCTAATAATCCCCATACACTGATTGGCTTCATCACTCTGTCTCCTCTCCACCAATCAGCTGGTGTGTGGTGAGCGTTCTGGCACAATGTGGCTGCCGTCGTATCATCCAGGTGGATGCTGCACATTGGTGGTGGTTGAGGATATTCCCCCTTCTATGTAAAGCACTTTGAGTGCCTAGAATAGCGCTATATAAATCGGCCTATGGTGCTTCACCTTATGGGGTGGGAGATGTACTTTCACACATGATGCCGGATGGGCAAGAAAGACCCATAGCCTTTGCGTCCCGAACTCTATTGGAGTAAGGAAGTTCCATACTTATTTATATGGACGTCCCTTCACATTACTTACAGACCATCATCCACTTACCACCATACTCCATCCGAACAAAGCAACTCCATCCATGGCTGCTGCAAGACTTCAGAGGTCGGCTCTTCTGCTAGTTGGACATAACTATACAATTCAATATAGAAGTGCTAATGACCATGGAAATACTGATGTGTTATTGCGATTGCCACTGCCTGTAAAGCACAGTGACAGGAAGGATACAGTGGACACTTACCTCGTAAACAAATTGGAGGCAAAAAAAAAAAAAAACCTGCCACTGGCTTAAAAAAAAGGTCTGTGGCACCCTATCCTTGGTCAAAAAGAGAACTGACTCATTCACCTCCAAGCCCCAAGAGGGCGTGACTGGCAGTGTGCGATGCCTCGCCACTCTCAGTCCCTTCTGTCGCCAGCCCCCTATCAGTTAAGACCCCCATGGAATGCTGGTCTTTCCCTGGTCTCTTCTGTCAGGGTGCAGAATTCGACCCTGCCCACACGCAGGGATGCTCCCATGCCTCAGCCAATCATTCCAGTTTGCTTCCCCATCGCGGTTACGCCTGTGGCTCGCATGACCGTGCTGGTTCAGTTTCTGGGGGCCTGGCTAGAGCTCCCCAGACTGTCCAGCTGGCTCACTCGGCTATGCGATTCAATTTGCACGGTCTCCTCCCCGGTTTCGGGTTTCCGCTATATCATGGTGGGTGGCAATGCCTTTGTCATGCATGCGGAGATCAATCAATCAATCAATCAATCAATCAATCAATCAATCAATAAACTTTATTTATATAGCGCTTTTACAACGACAATTGTTTCAATGCAGCTTCACAGTGTTTACAGGACAATATTGCAACAAAATCGACACCCTACTGGCGAAGGGTGCCATCGAGATCATCCTTTCGGCCGAGATGAAGTCCAGCTTTTACAGCCCTTACTTCATTGTACCCAAGAAAGGCAGTGGGTTACGTCCAATCCTGGACCTGCAGGTCTTGAACCGAACCCTTCACAGGCTTCCAATCAAGATGTTGACAGCCAAACGCATTTTTGAATGTATTTCGTCCACTAGATTGGTTTACAGCGATCGACCTGAAGGACGTGTACTTTTATGTTCCATTCTTCCTCGACCGTTTCTACAGTTTGCCTTCGAGGAACAGGCATATCAGTACACGGTTCTCCCATTCGGGTAAGCCCTGTTTCCTCGCGTCTTCAGGAAATTCGTCGAGGCAGCCCTTGTGCAACTCAGGCAGCTAGGAGTTCGTATCGTTCGTATCTCGCTGACTGGCTGATTCTGAGTCACTCTCGAGATCAGGTATGCAAACACAGGGACCTGGTGCTCCAGCACCTCGCTCATTTAGGCCTTCGGGTCAACTGGGAAAAGAGCAAACTCTTCCCAGTGCAAAGGATCTCTTTTCTTGGTATGGAAATCTACTCAGTCGCTATGTGTGCGCAGCTTACGAGCAAGCGTGTACAGTCTCTGCTGGCTTGTCTTCGTCAGGTCGAGGGCAAGAATGCGGTTCCACTGAAATTATTTCAGAGGCTCCTGGGGCATATGGCATCCGCAGCTGCAGCAATGCTGCTCGGGTTGCTTTATATGAGACCGCTCCAGCACTGGCTTCGCAGCCAAGTCCCGAGATGGGTATATCAGTATTTAATTGAGACTTAAGATTAAATAAACTGCTTAAGTATTGCAGAGCTTGTAGTATTAATTTTAACATGCAGATTCACATTGTCGGTGGACAAAAAAGTTATTTTCCATCCCTGCTGGAGGAGTTGGACTGTCTGTGCAACCTCTGTAGGGTCCAGGTATTGCCTCATGCTACCAGTAGTGACACTGACCCTTGCCAAATGCAAAAATGGTGCAAAACAGTCAGAAAAGAAGAGTTGGGGAAAAAATGTCAGTGGCCTCCACCTGTAAAAATTCCTTTTACAGTAAGCACAGTAATGATTTTATAGATAAAATAAAACACACAAACCTAAATTTCATAGAGGAAATGCACCAATTCTGCAATGCTGAGAAGGAAGAACTGTTCTGAAGACTGAAGAGAATTCAAACAGCTGGCCCTCACTCAACCATCGAGTCGTCGTCACATCGGGGAGCATTGTTTTAATCGAGTAAATTTACTCAATTCCTTCAGTGTAAAATAAATATGAATAATCTTGATTTGAATTAAGTAATATTTGTGGATCTTGAAAGAGATTGATTTAATTTCTCCATTCTCAAATATTTTGATAACATTTTCAGAAATATATTAAGTATTAATAATTGGTTATTCAAAAACTAAATTCTTTTTGTGAAATTTTATATTACTGTAAAAAAAATATATTACTGTAAATTTTAGACAAAATTTACTTGGATTTGTTGTCAATTATTTTGGCATGTTCAATTCAAAACATCAAAAAAATTATATTTAGAGATTTTATTAAAGGGGGGGTGAAATGCTGTTTCATGCATACTGATCTTTTTACACTGTTAAAGACTTGGAATCCCATACTAAACATAGACAAAGTTTCAAAAGTTAAGGTGGGCGTTTGATGGGAGTATTTCTTTGTCAAAAATACTACTTCCGGTTAGTCATAAGTTTCGGCAAGTTTTTTGAGATCATGCGTCCCCTTTGACGTTAATGGGGGCGGAATTTCCTTGTATGGGCCTTACGGACAATTCTACCGGAAGCGCGTGAGAGAGAGCGAGGGAGAGAGCGAAAGCAACAGCCTACGCCCATCAAAGCGCTGGCTCGTAGGATGCTGGACAGGTGATGTGCACATAACAATGTCACCAAAAAAGTGCGTTTTTGGTTGCCAGACCAAGACAGTCCTGCACAGATTCCCCAAAACCCCGCGTTAAGGCAACAGTGGATGTAATTTGCTTTTCCGGATCAGCAACTGAGTTGCGCGAATGTTTATATCTGTTCGCTGCATTTCGGTGCCGACTGTTTCATAAACAAGGCCCAGCTCGACGCCGGATTTTCCCAATCGCCTAATGCTGAAGGGTGGAGCAGTCCCAACGTTAGAAGGGTGAGTGAGACTGCTTCAAATGTCTGTGTTTTTTTTAGTCCGCTTACTGTCTACACAAACCACGCGTAAACACACAAACACACGTGCACAACTGCACTTCCCACATGTACACCTTCAAAGACAAAAATACGACGATATAATTCAAGTATAAATATGTAAATAACACAAGCCGCTAAGCATATTATATAGTGTATAACTTGTACCACATAGAGACGTCCTGCTCTAGTCGTTTTTGCTGCTGCTCCTGTTCAACTGCAGCCTCTGGGTCTGATTCCGGATCATAGATGTATGGCTGTATCTGATTAAAAGCCATATTTTTATTTTGAATAAAGTTTTTTTCCCGCTGTTAGGGATGACACAGCTTTACGACGCACTCGACTCAACACACAGCGCGCTGCTGCACACGTCATTATTTAGCTCCGCTCACACGACACGCCCCCACCCGCTCGGCTTTTTTCGGAAAGACTCGGAACAGCGCATCTTTCTTATATAATTATTAAAAAAATAAAGACTTTTCGGAGATATGCAGGATGCAATGCTACTCTATAGGTACTCAAGATTGACATGACACTGACTGAAACTGAGTGTTTCACCCCCCCTTTAAGTTAATAAAGTTAATGTTTAACTGTGATATTTACTAATAATTATTTTTTAGAGTGCATGTATAAATAGTACATACATATGTACACATAAATACATAGATAAGGTTCCTATACATGCACATGCCACCTAAGTACATGCAAACAAAATCTCCAACGCACCTACCCATCCGTCTGCCTGCCTGATGCGTACAAGATAGGGAAAAAAAAAAAATAATGATAAAAAAATATTCATAACAGCTAAGGGCAACAATGGAATGGATCTTAGATCCAACTCAAATTAAGTCAACGTCCCTTTCCTCCAGGTCCCCTTGGCCTCCTTCCCCTAAATACTTAATAAAGTGTTCCCAATTGTTAGCAAACTGTTGTCTCTTATTCCTTAAAAAGAGCTGTATACATTCTAGATGAAGTGTATTTGTTCCTCAAGCTAAAGCTGGAAAGGAGGCGGCAATTTGTTTTTCCAGAATGTTAAAATAAGCTTTTTGGCTGTTAAATGTCCATAGGAGATAAATTGTTGTTGTGACTTTGACAAACCGAGCTTGTGTTTTGAAACGCCAGTCACAATTAGAAACTCAATAGTTCAATAAATTGATTAGTGGTTTCAGAGAAGACATCAAAAACCTTGCGCCAAAAGTCTTGAAGACTGAGACATAATGCATAGCTGTGAAGCAGGACTGCATCAGCTGCCCTACATTTGTCACATTTTGGAGAGATACCTAGAAATAGTCTAATTTTGTAGTGTAGTCTATGCAAGATTTTGAACTGGATGAGGCAATGTCTGGAGTTTATAGATAAAACATCTATTAATCTCTTACAGGCTATCCACCCCTAAATTCAATTGAAATCTCGGACTCTAATTCTTCCTCCCATAGACTTTTTATTGCAGATGTAGCAAGTAATTGGGAGGCCTGAATGGCGTTATAAATCTTAAAAACTGCTTGCAGGCTTGCACATTCACATTTAAAAATCTTTAAATGTCAAGATTTTTAAATGTCACATGAATCACAGTCACATGAATGTTTTCTATGATGCTGAAATTGCATTCAAAAGCTTTTATTTCAGATTGCTCCAGTTAACACTCATGGGCAATTTCAGGCATGCACACTTTCTTTCTCCCATTTTTATAATGACCTTATAAAATCTGACTTTTTAAAGTCTTGTTATAGCTAATACTTTTTTTGGTCAGATTCGGCCCAGAGAGCACAGTGATGATGGTGAATAATGATTATTCGTGTTCTTTCAATCAGCAAGAGAAGAATAACTTGGATGGAATTCACTTGGCAATGAGGGTTGAATGCATCACAAGGGAGAAGGCTGAAGACAAGACAAAGACAAAAAGTTTTATTTTTGCAACTTATTGACTTGTTAATAGCAATTTGTTGTGAGATAACACCTCAACCCATTTAATGCATCATAAATGTGTCCTAGAAACAGACCAGCAAAGTCTATGTGCAGTCGTTTCCAACGACTGTAAAGGAACTTGACGTAGTGCCTTTGTTCCATCTGACATGACCCACAGACTCTGCAAACCTGCTCCAGATCTGCATCCACTTTAGGCCACCCATGTACACTATATATAGTTTTGGGATGCCTGCCTTCACATGAACATGAGCTTCAATGCCATCCCATTCTCAATCCATAGGGTTTAAAATGGAGTTGGCCCACCCTTTGCAGCTATAACAGCTTCAGCTCTTCTGGAAAGGCTTTCCTCAAGGTTTAGGAGTATGTTTATGGAAATCTTTGACCATTTTTCTAGAAGCGCATTTGTGAGGTCAGGCACTGATGTTGGATGAGAAGGCCTGGCTTGCAGTCTCCTCTCTAATTCACCCCAAAGGTGTTCTATCGGGTTGAGGTCAGTAGTGAGGAAATGTCAGGAATGGACTTATTGCACAGGTGGCAACCTATCACGGTACCACACTTGAGTTCACTGAGCTCCTGAGAGCGACCCATTCTTTCACAGATGTGTGTAGAAGGATCTGCATGCTAGTGCTTGATTTATACATGCTTCTGTAGCTCCTGCGTGAAAGGTTACCAGACAGGTGGGGCGCTCATTTGCAATCAGGTCACTGGCCTCATGACGCTCTCACAGCTCTTGGCCCGGGGGGAAATTGAGACGAAAGAAAAGGAGACGGAAGTACAAAAAAGCGACAGAGGGGAGAGTGAAAAAAAATCTTGTTCTGGTTCCCAGACACACTGCTGCACGATCCTCAGCCAGCCGAGAGGCTCTTCTTCGAAGTGCCATGGGATGGTACTGGCCTCTGCTCAGTGGATGGCTCAATCCTCCTCTGCCCCTGCTCTTCCCATCATGGTGGACGGCAGCAGGCTCCGCCCCATGGCAAATTGCGGCGACTCCACTCCCTCTCGGATGGCACTCACCCCACTCACCCCAGGGCAGCAAGCTCTCCGTCCCACTGGATCTTACATCATACCAGCACTACCGTTTCGGGCAGCCACTCACTATCTTCAGCACCATGATCCCTCTAAGCAGCAAGGGCTTTCGACAGCATGTCCCTCCTTTCACCTTTGTCCCTAGAGCACGTATACTCTTGCTGCAGACAATTAATATCCGCGTGATTGATAAACTTTCATAGACATCCATTGACTAACCCTCTTTGAAATACCTTATCTCTACATGTCACACATGGACTGCATGGTAAATGGACTGCATTTATATAGCGCTTTTATCCAAAGCGCTTTACATTTTTGCCTCGCATTCACCCATTCATACACCGACGGCGATGTCAGCCATGTAAGGCGCCATCCAGCTCGTCGGGAGCAGCCGGGGTTAGGTGTCTTGCTCATGGACACTTCGACACTTGGTCAAGTGGAACCGGGGATTGAACCACCAACCTTCTGGTTTGTAGACAACCTACATGAACCACTGAGCCACTGCCGCCTGCATGCATATGCAACCTGGTCTGCATTAAAAGTGGCTTGGTCAAAGTGTTCAGCTGAAGAATTCCAAAAAAGGTTGAAGTAAATGACAACAAGATCTTTGATGTTCTCCATAATTCTTTGAAAGATTGAGGGTGCACACCAAATGTTAGTCTAATGTCGCCAAATAATCCCCTGTGTGTATTGATGGTTAGTAGACTCGTCATCAAGAAGAACCTGCTGGTACGCTGAAGCCAGGTCAATCTTAGAAACCATATTCCATCAGCAAAGGCTTTGGCTCAAAATTATTCTTTATGCATGCAATGATTGCACCAGGTGCTCATGCCACGCAATGCGGGTATAAATGAGACACAGGTGATTGCATCAAAATATCTTTTTTGCTGAAGAGCCGAGGAGGTAGACTGGCAGGACATGGCAATGGGATGTGGCTTCTTTGTTCCATCCTTCAGGGAACGATTGTTACATACGTAACCGAGACGTTTCCATTCAGTCGGTCACTCTCTACGCCACGTCGGAGTACCGACAAATAAGAATCCCTACCAAAGCGCCATGGACTCAGCCCCCTTCCAGTGCCCTGTGTGAGCCTCCTGAGCTCTCTTAACTGATGAGACGAGGCTCACACAGTGAAGTCCATCACTGCTGTTCTGCATGACCCACTCAGTGACTATTAGATAATACCGGGAAAGCGTGCCCTGGTGGAAAGGGCCACTGTGGGACCCACATCGTACCCCGAGGGATTTATGTGGAGTACAGAGCTGAGCTGTAGCCCGCCGCTGTGAGGGGGCTCCATCCCTCAGAAGGAAGGGTTCTCCCAAGGGAAAGACACAGGCTTCTGAGAGGAGCAACCGTGAAAAAATATGTGGGATCCCCGCAGGGTCACTCACATAGCCCAAGCTAAATACAGTCTCAAGGATTCAGCGGCAAGAGGCCTGATGCCGGACGCTCTGCCATGCCCGGCACCGAGGGCGGTGGAGGACTCACAGAGTTTGCTTCTGGAGAATGTAAGCGCCAAGGCACAGCAAGCTGACAAGAGAACCCAGGAGGAGACCGGCTTTACACGTAGGCTATAGAACCTAGCAAACATGTTGGGTGTCTCCCAGCCCACAGCTCTACAGATGTCTGACAGTGAGGCACCACGTGCCAGCGCCCAGGAGGATGCAACACTTCTAGCTGAATGCGCTCGCACCCTGAGCGGACAGGGCACAACTTGTGTTTGGTAAGCCAAGGTGATGGACCACCTGGGGGTGGAGCCGCCACTTTCCCGAAAGCGCAGCTTGTGACAGCTTGTCTGCTACATGGTTGCGCACACCAGGGACATGAATGGCCCACAGCGAACTCAGAAACTTCTGACTCCAGGCGTAAAATGAGGGTGTGGGGGAGGCGGAGCCTTGAATATATAGGGGCGTGTTATTCTATTGACAACCTTTTTCAGCCATGGCATTTATCAAGGGCAGGTATTGCGTACACCTAAATTGCAGAGGTACGCACAGCTTCATAAATTAGGCGGTGAGAGGAGTGTAAGCATAATCTTACGTCAACATATACGCCCGTTTCTACGAAAGATTGATAAATGAGGGCCAGTGTAAGTAGTATTACTGTGCTCAATTGGCCTGCCAATTCTCCTGACCTGAACCCCATAGAGAATCTGTGGGATATTGTGAAGAGAAAGTTGAGAGAAGCAAGACCCAACACTCTGGATGAGCTTAAGGCCGCTATCGAAGCATCCTGGGCCTCCATAAAACCTCAGTTCATTTTTGGGTTTTCATGAGCTGTATGCCAAAATCATCAGTATTAAAACAATAAAAGACCTGAAATATTTCAGTTGGTGTGCAATGACTCTAAAATATATGAAAGTTTATTTTTTATCATTACATTATGGAAAATAATGAACTTTATCACAATATGCAAATTTTTTGAGAATGACCTGTATGTAGTATTGCATACATGGGTCCTTTTTCACTTGGTTCACCTCTTGGTCCACTTAAAGGGGTCTGAGTTCGGTTCTTTTAAAGAGGACCCAACCTTAGAGTCATGCACGCGGGTGTGTACGGGTGGACCGATAACATTTAATGAAGTGTTTTGAAAATATTCATTTTGTCATTTGCGGTGTGGGTCAGGAATCAATAGGCACAGGCGCACTGCATGTCAAATAACCAATGCTATTTTCAACACCAAACACTGCTCCCCTGCATATTTGTGTTTATGTTCTGAAGACCGGCAAAGGTTTGTGTTTACAACCCATTTTGTAGTGTTGAGCATATCCAACCACAGTCTGCTGAGCACATGAATGTAATGGTATTTCAGAGGGGTTTACGCAAGCGCAGAATCCACAATCAAGAGCAGCGGTTTGGTGCTCGTTCACTGGCTGAAATCTGCCTGCTTGTGAATCCAACTCATTATAACATAATGAGTAAACTTTTTTTTGCATACAAACCTTTGAAATACCTACACAAAATATGGTTTCGTGAGCTTTAGCGAGAGTACAGAGGGCACCCTCACACAGAAAGTGACACTATGACATTCTAGGGCTCCCTCATCCAGACGCCACTGTAGCAGAATAAAACACAGATGAAGGACATTAACTGAAGGAACATGAAAACAAAGCACACGATTACTTCAATATATGGTCTATTTGTGCTCCACCAGACATATAATGTATTTATACAAGAACAATGCATGTTCATAATGGAAAGAAAATGGCATAATCTTTACATCAGAGATCTTTAACCCTGCTCCTGGGGACCAACTGTCCTCCTGAGTTTAGCTCCATCCCTCATCAAAAACAACTGAAGCTAATCAAGATCTTCAGGATCACTTGTTGAAAATACACAGGCAGGTTTGCTGAAGCAGGCTGGAAATAAAATCTGCAGGACAGTGGGTCCCCAGATATTTTACATATAAATATTTTATTTAGAACATAGTCCATAATGCTGAGCCAATTCACGATTCCAGCTTAAATTCGGTTGATAATGCAGCCCTAGATTACCTTTACACAAGAACGAGCCACTACAGCTTTGCACACCATCTCTCTCATGTTCACGATTGCACTGCGGCCCTGCCACTTATGACAACATTTACATTGCTGTATGTGAAAAAAGAGCAAGCAAAATTGGATAAGAGTAATATTGCAAAAGAGTAAAGTTCTACACGGTCTATCAAAATCAAAAATGCGTAAAACAATGAAAATAGGCCTAAGTATTAAAACGTCTGAAAAAAAAACATGTCAATGGAAAGTTTCTACAAAACATGACAACCCAATTCTCTGTTCTTTTCCAGTGAGTGGTCTGAAGATTGTTCTGCTGGGAAAGAATACATCAGAAAACAGTCGAGTTGGAAACAATATACTGGGAACAGCAGCGTTTGACAGTGAAGCTTCATCTTATTCACAGCAGCCCGTTCAGAAAGTCAGTGGAGAGGTGGAGAAGAGACCAATCACAGTCATCAACACTCCTCATCTGCTCCAGCCAAATCTGACACAACATCAGATCACAGAGGGAGTGAGTGAGTGTTTATCTCTGTCGGCTCCAGGACCTCATGCGATCGCACTCGTACTGCAGTATAATGACTTCAGAGAGGAGAACAGACAGAGAGTGAAGACTGTGCTGAACCTCTTCAGTAAGAAGGCCATTAAACACACTATAGTGCTGACCACTGATGAAGAGACACGCACATCCAAATGGGCTTCTATGGTAATGAATAATGCTATTCATAATTTAATAAAGGAGTGTGGAGGAAGACATCTTCAGTTTGATGCAATAAGCCCAGGATGGCGCTCTGAGATGTTCAGAAGGATAGAGAAGATGCTCAAGGATGAGAATAAAGAATTCCTCATCTCTAACATGTATGAGGATGGAGGAGATGGATCATCAGTGGATGAAGATCTGAGCAGATCTGGAGGTTCAGTCCAAGAAGACGACAAAGAGGAGGATTCTGAAGTCAATGACAGCGCAAAAACAGGAAGTGATGGAAGAGGTTTGTCTTTTTTTCCTGAATATTACCTCTATGTATATTCTACTATTTTTGTCCTTTAATATCTAGATTGCAGTAGAAACTGGAAATGACAGAGAAAATTGAAAAGCAAAACTGTGAGACTTTAAAAAATATTATATTATATATATTATAAAGCATAAAGAAATAGAACTGAACAAAATTCTAGGTCTAATTCAGAAATAATCCCTTTGGGACTATTTGCAAACATTATTTGCATTAATTTGTGTCAAATGTATTATTAGTAGAGGGATTTTTTGCATTATTGAATAAATACGTAGATCGGCTGATAATATTTTAAATCTGGTGGTAGAATTTTTGTTAAACCGTGTCAAAGGTTCCAGGTTGTAATCCGCCCTCATATAGTTTTTTTTTCTTCTTTATTAAAATCTAAGATGTTCATCAATGATTGTATATTAAGAGCATGTGTGCATCTGTGTCAGCATTTTCTGACACTCAATGACAGACAATATGTGTATTATTTGCATGGGCTGTCTGTGTGCACTGTGAGTGCTTTTCGATTCAGAAACTTCGCAATCGTCGGCCTCTTCTTAAGGGATTCGGGACAGCCATCTGTGCCTCGTGGTTCAGGAATGGCAGAGCATGTGCAGCAGCAGGTCAGGCCAGTGTGGCTCAGCACGCTATGGTTGAGCTGAAAGCCTACAGGCAGACCTGCTGAAGGATCTGGACCAAACTGCACCATTAAATTCAATAATAACTATTTAATGATTACTTAATCTATTTATTATATGTAATCTTCATTTAATCTTCATTAGTTGCTGATGCAGTAATCATTAACAAATGGGTTAGTTCACCATGAGTCACACATTAACTCATGATTATCTGTGCATTAGTTAAGCATGAATACACGCATATTAGTGCACCCGTATTGTAAAGTGTTACCATAACATACATTAATTTGTGTACTTTTTAGTACACATTTTTGTAGAGTGAAAAAAGCACCCTGGAGTTTAGTATTCAGTGGAAAAAAGACAATCATTAGTGTATATATTAACATGTGGGTATATGATGATATAATTGTCAGTTTTGGGTGAACTACAACGTTAAAGACTGAATTGTAATTTGAATTGAGTCTACTGTTTCTAAATGTTGTTTCAGGGACTACTTCTGGAAAAACAAAGCTGAACATTGTGCTGTGTGGATATAATACAACACTCAAGACTTCAGCATCTAAAATACTTCGAGGGAAACCAACTAAACCTCAGAAAGTGATGAGTAAAGTGTGTGAGAAGAAAGAGGTGAAAATCGATGGACGGCCGATCACCTTAATAGAGCTTCCAGCTCTCACTCGGCTCTCAGAAGAGGAAGTGATGCAGGAGACTCTCCGCTGTCTGATTCTCTGTGATCCTGGAGTTCATCTTTTCATCCTCATTACTCCTGTCGGTTCACTGACTAATGAAGACAAAGCAGAAATGGAGAAGATTAAGAGAATATTTTACTCTAATGAGCACTTCATGGTGCTTTTCACTGCTGAACTCACTGTTGACCAAAGTGTGTCCGGTTTTGTGTCATCCACAGAAGCTCAGAGGTTTGTGAGTCTCTATGGGAGTTGGTACTATGTGATGGGGATAAAGGACAATAAAAACTCCGGACAGATCTCAAAGATAATAGAGGGTATAGACATCATGAAGGTTGAACCCTATTCACTTCAGATGTATTTAAGCGCTCCAGAGAAGAGAGTCAGACATGAACTAGAGGAGAAACTGAGTGTGAGAGATGAAGAAATCAAAGAGTTACAGAAGAAGATCAAGACACTGGGTGAGTGAATTCATTTATATTTCTGAATAAAGCATATTTGTGAGACTACAGTAATAAGTTTAAAAATGATGTATAGTACAGTACATACTGGGTGAACCATACATGAGTTAATGCCCTTTTTATAGACAAGCTACCTTTTTCAAAGAGAACAAATGGAATCATTTGCTATTAATGACTGGCTAAAGTCTAAGATCTCTAGGCAGCACCAGACCTTACTAACTTACTTAAAAGTAGGGATGGGTAACTAAGGTCTAGTCCACACGTACACGGGTATTTTTATTACCGGAGTTTTTCCTCCTCCGTTTTAAAAAACAATCGCGTCCACACAAGCACGGTTTTTAAAAAAAATCTGTCTACATGAGAACGCAAAACTACGCTATGATTGGCTGCCTGATTTCCACATGGGTCCCATTCACTGCACCGATGCACATTGCGCTGACTGAGGGATGCCATGGGCTCAAGTGAAACCCTTCTACAAGTTCCTTTGCTTTGGACTCAGTGACAGGTAACTGTATACACAGGTGCAGGGCCGAAGTGGACTGTAATAGCTTCACACTTGCTTTACTATTTTGTATTATTGCATTCTGGCACCTTTGTTCTGCAATACAAATAACTGAACATCTGTAGGATATACGTGTGTTAAGCGCTGTTAGTGGAGTCCACCGCATAGAATCGACTCACGTAAATCAAAAGGAGATGTGGAAAATCTGACGTCAAACAAAGGAGAGAACGGCGCGCACTTCAATTAAAAAAACCGAAATCTCCGGTTTCACCATCTACACGACAACGCTGTAACCGGAGTTTCTAAAAATCTTCACCCTGGCCGGAGTTTTCAAAAAAGTCTGGTTTGAGTAACCGGATACAGCGTTTGCGTGTGGACGAACAGCCAAACCGCGTAGAAAAAGCCTACAGGCACTTGAACGGGACAATCTCCTAGACAACAACCAATCCGGCTTCAAAAGCGGCCATTCGACTGAGACTGCCTTGCTCTCGGTAACTGAGGCACTGAGACTGGCAAAAGCAGCTTCCAAATCCTCAGTGCTCATTCTGCTGGATCTGTCTGCTGCTTTTGACACAGTTAACCACCAGATCCTCCTGTCAACACTTAAGAGGACGGGGATCTCAGGATCTGCTCTCCAGTGGTTCAGGTCTTACCTCTCTGGTAGGTCCTACAGGGTGTCATGGAGAGGTGTAGTGTCTAAGTCTCATAATCTAGCTACTGGGGTTCCCCAGGGCTCAGTCCTTGGACCACTTCTCTTCTCCATCTACATGTCATCATTAGGTTCTGTCATTCAGAAACACGGCTTCTCCTATCACTGCTATGCGGATGACACTCAACTCTACTTCTCATTTCAACCAGATGATCCTACAGTCAGTGTTCGTATCGCTGCCTGTCTGACAGACATTTCTGACTGGATGAAAGAGCATCATCTTAAACTCAATCTTGCAAAGACAGAATTACTTGTTTTCTCAACCAACCCAGCACTTCATCAAAATTTCTCCATTCAGCTTGGTTCATCGACCATAACTCCATCAAGGACAGCAAGAAACCTTGGAGTTGTGATTGATGACCAGTTAAACTTCACTGACCACATTACTGCAACAGCCCGGTCCTGCAGATTTGCTTTATACAACATTAGAAAGATTAGACCCTTCCTATCAGAACAGGCTGCACAACTCCTGGTTCAAGCTCTTGTTCTCTCCAGACTGGACTATTGTAATGCTCTTCTGGCTGGGCTTCCAGCATGCACTATCAAACCCTTGCAGCGGACCCAGAATGCAGCGGCGAGAGTGGTCTTTAATGAGCCGAAGAGAGCGCATGTTACGCCTCTCTTCATCAAACTGCACTGGTTGCCAATGGCTGCTCGCATCAAATTCAAGGCACTAGTTATCGCCTACAAAACAACCTCTGGCTCTGCACCAATATACCTAAATTCACTTGCTCAGACTTACACACCCTCCAGAAGCTTGCGTTCTGCGAGTGAGCGGCGCCTCGTGGTTCCATCCCAAAGAGGCATGAAATCGCTCTCACGGACATTTTCCTGGACCGTTCCCACCTGGTGGAATGACCTGCCGATCTCAATTCGTGCTGCCGAGTCTGTAGCCATTCTTAAAAAACATCTTAAGACACATCTTTTCCATTTGCACTTGACCAATACAGAATAGCACTTACTGATCACCACAGCAACGACCAAAAGCGCACACTCCTGGATCATATCTACGTCTCTCATCCGGATTTGTCCCTTCAGGCGGGTATGTTACATAGTTATCATAACTATCAGAATCCAGTGTTCTGTATATTGCGTACGTGAGTTTTTGTTGTAGATGGCTATTGCTGCGCGTTTAGCTAGAATACAAAACCAACCCATTGGGCCACTGAATCTGCATTAACGACAACAGCTGGGGCAACAGCCTTAGTCCTAATGGGTTGTAGCTATCTTAGCTATCAAAATCCAGTGTTCGGCACTTTGCGGACGTGAGTTTTTGTTGTAGATGTCTGTCTTTAAAAAAAAAAAAAAAATTGTTGTGTATTGTGCTAATTAATTGAGATTTCTTACAGCTCTTACAGGTTTTTGGCCTTGTCTGTTCCGTTGCTTCTATTACTCTCCCCTTTTTTGTAAGTTGCTTTGGATAAAAGCGTCTGCTAAATGATAAAATGTAATGTAAATGTAAATGTAAAAAGCTGCGGTTTTGAAAATACCCGTGTTCGTGTGGACAGGGCCTAAACCCGGTATTAAATGAGCCCCGATTTCAGATCAATTCTGAAAGACCGCAGAATTGATCTCAGATCTCATGCAGAGCTACAGCATGCACTTACACTTAATGAGTAAAGATGGCCAAGAGAACTAGTCTGGTTACGCATTAGTCCTGTGACATTAATCTAATTTGATTTTGGCTTCCAAGGATTATACAAAGAAGATATGAGGTAAAACCATTATAAACGTCCTGTGTTTCGTCTTGTGCAACGTCCTTCCCTTCACAGTGGTGTTCACAGCTTTCGTTCCTCCCTAAAGCACAAAACTAAAGGTCAGGATCAGCACAATCTGTGATTGTTGTCTCAACTGTTGCTAAATTGTGGGATGTGTTTAATAATACATTGAGCTAGGGCTGTAACGATTCTTTGATTCAATCAGAGTAATTGATTTAAAAAATCCTCAATTCCAATTTCCCTGTGTCAATTAACTGGCAAAATACCGAAAGCGGCTCATTCCACGAATGAGAATCCATGAAGCGCATTATTAGACCGTTTTCTAAGGTCACACGATCAGGTGCGGATTAACGGCCCTAGATTAATGGCTAGACTTTTAATTAAAACTATGTATTTACTTCAGCACAAACAAACAAAAAAGACACTCATTGGCCCATTAGAAACATAAAAAAGCAGGTGATTGGATATATGTGACTTGGGTCTGTGCATCTGTCCGATCAGCTGCTGGTTTTCATTTATGTCACTGCTTTCGCTAAAGAAAGTACAATAGTGGAGCACAAAAACTGCCATTCAAACTAAATAAGTATATGCACTTTGGCTGCGGGTATAATATTTATTTACATAAATATTATGCTCCACATGAGCAGTTATCATTGACATGAGTGAAGCGTTTCAAACTCCATCTCTAAATATGCTGCGTTTGGGTCGCTTATAACGTTCATCTGGGAATGCAATGCTTTTCATCATATTTTGAAGGTAATTAAATTTATAAACCTACACCAACACAGGAGAATATATTATTATATGTTTCTAAACATAGAAACTGTCTGTTTATCGCAGTTTGAGTTTGTATGTTTTGATGGCCACATATTTTTGTTGAAAGGGCTGAAAGGGAAAGTCTCAGTTATGTATGGTAACCCTCGTTCTCTGAAGGAGGGAATGGAGATGTCCATCCCGTCGCCACAGTTGCTGTACCATCACTGCACCAAGTCACTAGATCTGCTCCTCAGTGAAAAACCAAAAGTGCACTGCATTCGTCTTCTGTTAATACCCGCGGTGCAAAGCAGAGCACAAGATGCAAATCTCGCACCCCCTGGCCATTGGCCCGTTCTTTATATATCGAATCTGATAGGGATCCTAGAACTGATTATAATTCTTGGGTGACGTAAGACGTACCGTTGGTACTAAATTAAACAAGGGTGTAAGCGGGATTAAATTCCCACAAAAGGTAAATACAAAAAACTGATTATTTTGTTCTATATTGACGTGGAATATTTGAAAATCGATAATTATTATTTATTTAAATCACAGTTATATCTGCATTTCTGTCAAAACCTAAAGACTTTCAAACATTAAAATGTAATGTATTCATGTCAAAATGACGCATAAACATCTTTTCCTATTGTATTTTGCCTGGAAACACTTCCAACACGTTTGCATGTTGTGTGAAAAAAAAGGTGTCAGTTCAATTTCTAGCATGTACGTGTTTCCGGCAGATGGGTATGCTTTCAGCAAAGACATGAAATGTTTTTACTGGTGCGAAACTAATAAATTACAGTACTAAATTGTGACTAGAGTTATTCCGACATGATGTGAATGCTTAAAAACCTCATTGTTAAACTAGTTTTTTCCTTTTTCAGTTCCAGAGGGTGTGAAGCTGAATCTGGCTCTGTGTGGGAGTGACAGAAGATTAAAATCCTTCATATCAAACCTGATCCTGAACCAGAGCGAGAGCGGATCAGAGCTCAGCTCAGAGTGTGTGAGGAGAGACGTGGATCTTCATGGACGTCTGATCTCTCTGGTGGAGCTTCCAGCTCTGATTAACTCTCAGCTCTCCGAGGAGGAAGTGATGCGTCAGTCGCTCCGCTGTGTGTCTCTGTGTGATCCTGGAGTTCATGTTTTCATCAACATTATTCCTGATGGTCCACTTAATAATGAAGACAGAGCAGAAATGGAGAAGATCCAGAGAATATTCAGCTCAAGAATCAACAAACACCTCATGATCCTCATATACCAGAATCCAGATCATCAGACAGCAGATCTAAATGAAGAACTACAGTCTGTCATTGAGAGTTTTGGAGGACGGCATCTTCTCATTGGCCCAAACACACACGTGTCCGTGTTGATAGAGGAACTGAAGCAGATGGTTCAGGCAAATAGTGGAGTTTGTTTCTCCACAGAGACATTATGGGATGCACAGATGGAAAAACTGCAGAAATTTGAAGAAATGAAGAAGAGAATCCATTCACTAGAGACGTGGTTTCAGTCTAAAGGTAATGATCAGAAAATCTGACACTTTTCATGATTGCTCAAGTCTACACAGATTTGTGAGATAAAACTATAACATTACATGCAGAGTTCAGAAGAAATCATCGGATTAGCACATGATGCGTAACTTTAAATTATACACAAAATTATATACAATATTTTCTGATGACCTGATTGACAATCTTCTTGAAATGCAATATAATGTTTTACATTTTTATGTGATTATCTGTAGATTTAAGAGAAAGAGCAGATGAAGTGAGGATTGTGCTGGTGGGAAAAACTGGAGTTGGGAAGAGTTCAACAGGAAACACCATCTTAGGAAGAAACATGTTTACAGCAGAAACATCTCAAAAGTCGATTACTAAAGAGTGTCAGAGAGAATCAGCAGAAACCAACGGCCGACACGTGACTGTGATCGACACTCCAGGACTGTTTGATACTGAACTTACCAATGAGGAGATCCAGAGAGAAATCACCAACTGCATCTCCATGACCCTGCCTGGACCTCATGTGTTTCTCCTGCTGATACCAGTGGGACGATTCACTCAAGAAGAGGAAAAATCAGTGAAGATCATCCAAGAGACGTTTGGGGAAAACTCTTTAAAGTTCACCATTGTGCTCTTCACCCGAGGAGATGATCTGGATAATAAATCCATTGAGCAGTGGCTGGGAAAACCTGGATCTCCTCTGATGAATCTGATTAAAGCGTGTGGAAACAGATACCATGTGTTCAATAATAAACAGACTGGAGACCGAACACAAGTGTCTGATCTACTGAAGAAGATAGACCACATGGTGAAAGAAAACGGAGACAGTTACTACTCATGTAAGATGTTCAGAGAGATGGAAAGAGAAATACAAGAACAACAGATGACGATTCAGATTCAGAGAGTCGAACAACTAAACACAGAGAAAGACGAACTGAAGAACAAACATGAAGAAGAGAAAAAGAGGATGATGGAGGAAGAAAAACTGCATCAAGACAAAGAGAGAAAGAGAAGAGAGGAGGAATTCAGAGAGAGAGAAGAAAGGTATAAAAGAGACATTAAAGAAAGAGAGGAACAAGAGAGAAAGAGACGAGAAGAGGAATTCAGAGAGAGAGAAGAACGATATAAAAGAGACATTAAAGAAAGAGAGGAACAAGAGAGAAAGATGCAAGAGAAGATGAAGAGAGAACGAGAGGAATGGGAGAGAGAGAAACAACAGGAAAGACAAAGAAGAGAAGAAGAGGATGAGAGAAGGAAAAAAATAGAAAAGGAGACATGGGATGAATATTATGAGAAACTTAAAAGAGAGAAAGAAAGAAGACAGAGAGAGAAAGAAAATCTTCAGTTAAGACATGAGGAAGAGATGAAGAACGTAAAGAGGAAGATGGATAAAGAAAGACAGATGTATCTTGAGAAAGACAAGAAGAGAAGAGAAGAGGAATTTAGAGAGAGAGAAGAACAATATAAAAGAGAGATTAAAGACATTGAGGGTCAGGAGAGAGAGATGCGAGAGGAGATGAAGAAAGAACGAGAGGAATGGGAGAGACAGAAACAACAGGAACGACAAAGAGAAGAAGAAACGGATAATACAGACACATCCAGTCAAGGTCAGAATCATAAATATGAGCAATGAAGGCTGTGAAAAATAAATCTGCATTGTTTATCCTTCACAAAAATGTATTTAATCTAATCTATTTATGATGATGATTTATTTAATGGGGTGGTAAGAGTCCTGGATAATGGATAGGGGATGCTGACCCAAATAGTTTGAGAACCTCTGAGATGGACTGACGCAAATAGTTTAAAGTTTAGTTTTGAGTTTTGAGTCCCAGCCAGTGGCTGGTGGATGCCCAATTTTACCAGCCACTTATATTTTTACCAGCTACTTTTTCCAGAATTCAAATTTATAAAATACTAGCAAAATTTGAATTGCTTCAATACTTTTTTTTCTTCAATACATTTTTATTATTAATAGATTTTTTTTATTATTAATAGATTCGGTCATTTTAGCCGATCGCATAGACGTTTCTGAATAGAATTCTCATCGGGTCTAACTGTGCCGACTGCATACAGCAGATAAACTTTATTGCCACACTCTGCCCATGGGGTCCTGCCTTTGCCAGCTGTATGGCGGTGCACTTGATGTGAGACTTGGATAACATATGGTCTTTTAATACCTCTAATTCAATGTTAGCTGTTAGAACAGCTAAATAATTCAATTATGTTTTACAATGCACTAATTTCCCATCCTGATTGTAGTTAATCTCTCAACTATTATTGTAATTTTCAGAAGATTCACCACCAGATTCAGGAAGTTTGAGAATCTTGCTGTTTGGGAGGAAAGGAAATGGAAAGAGTGCAACAGGAAACACTTTCCTCGGAAAAGATGAGTTCCACAGTGAAGCCAGTAAACTGACCAATACTTGTCAGAAGGATGTTGGTGAAGTTGATGGTAAATCAGTCGCTGTTGTTGATACTCCAGGATTTATTGACACCTCACAGAAATATGCAAAAGTGCAGGAAGAAATGATGAGATGTGTTTCACTTTCTGCTCCTGGACCTCATGTGTTCATTATTGTGGTGAGTTTGGGAAGAATCACTCAAGAGAAGCAAGACACTTTAGACATGATAAAGAAGATCTTTGGCCCAAAAGCAGCAAAGTTCAGCATTGTTCTCTTCACTGGAGGAGATGATCTGAAACGACAAACAATAAAACAATATGTAGAGACAAGTCAGAATGAGGAACTCAAGAAACTGATCAGTGACTGTGGAAACAGATTCCTGGCCTTTAATAACACAGAAACACAAGATCGGACACAAGTTACTGAGCTCTTAAACATGATAGAAGAGCTGAAGAAATCTAATGAAGGCCAATACTTCACTAATGAGATGTTTGAGGCGGCAGCGATTTCCACTGAACAGAGAAGAGAAATGATAGAAGAGAATAAAAGGAAAAATCAGACTCACGTTGAAGAATTAAAAGCCAGATATGATATGGAAGTTAAACACAGGATAGAGAGACTGAAGGAGAAGAAAAGAAAGACAGATGAGGAAAGAGTGAAGCTTGAGAACAAGTTCAGAGAAAAAGAGAAAACACTGAAGAGAAAGATTGAGGAGAAAGAAAAGGAAGAGGATAAGAAACAAGAGGAGGATGATCAGAAACAATCAGAAGAGGAAAAACAGCGAAGAGATGAATATGATCAAAGAGTAGAAGAGATGGAGAGAGAGATTAAAAATCAGAGATTACAGTATGAAAAACAGCAAAAAGAAAGAGAAGAGGAAGATAGGAAGAGAGAAGAAGAATATAAACAAGGTCAAGAAAAGATGAAAACTGAGCAGGAACACATCATGGCAGAGTTAAGAAGAAAACAGGAAGAGGAGATGAAAAAGAGAGATTTAGAGGAACAAAAGAGGAAGGAAAAAGAAGACAAAGAGAGAGAAGAATGGAAGAGAAAAATAAAAGAGGCTGAAGATGACAAAGAGAAACAAGACGGAATTAAGCAGCTGAGAGAATGGGAGAAAAAGAAGAAAAAAGAGATGAAAAAAAGAGAGGAAGAGGAAAGAGAGATAAAAGAGAGACACAAGGAACAGCTGAGAGAAAAACAAGAAGAACTGGAGAAAAGGAGAGAGAGATTTGAAACTGAGAGAGAAGAACAGAAACAGATGATAGAGGAGGAGAGAGAAAAACAGATAAGAGAGAGAGAAGAAAAAGAGAGAGAATGTGAAGAAGAGAGAAATGAAATGAAAAGACGTTATGACCAGCTGGAGCGAGAGAGGAAAGAGGAGTGGAACAGAAGAAAACGAGAGGATAAAGAGAGACGAAGAGAGAAGAGAAAGAGATTGGAGAAAATGATGGAAGAGCTGCAACGAGCGCAAGAAGAAGAGATGAAGAGAAGAGAAAGAGAGGAAATAGAAATAATAGAAAAAGAAGAAAAAGAGTGTGATGAAATGAAAATGAAAAAGAAAAATGAAAAGCAAATCGAGGAGATGAAGAAGAAACATCGAGACGAAGCCAGAAAACAAGAAGAAGAACTGAATGATTTTATAAAGAGAAGAGATAAGTGCGTTCAGGAGTTCAAGAAGAGGCTTAAACAACTATATTATGCTAATTGCTCATTTTTTCAAACCATAAAGCTCTGGTTTTCATGATCTTATCCTAATTGTTTGGGTAACAATACCCCTGACTAATACTTAAAATGTTTAAAAAATTTAAGCAAAAAATGTACAATGACGGTTACTTCAGCGATTAGCAAATGGCTTCTATAGTAGAAACCCTGGAGTATTTTCACATTATTTCAATCTTCTCTTTCTTTTATCTTCTCAAGTTAATTCCTATGAAATAGGGCTGCACGATTAATTGAAATCGAACCGCAATCGCGATTTGGCTCGTGTGCGATTATGAAAGCTCAAAGGCTGCGATTTAAATTAAATAAATAAATGCCCAGTGTGTTAGCGAAGAGCGGCTCTGAAAGACTGCGAGTTTGAGTCGTTAATAACGTGCGTTTGAAAAAGCAACACGAGTCAAACATCTTCACAAACAGTGTTGGGAGTAACGCATTACAAAAGTAATACATTACAGTAACTTATTACTTTTTGCTGTAACGCAGTAGTGTAAGGCATTACTAATCAGTTTTCAGTAATATTTTACTCGGTACATTTCCAGTAACGCGTGCGTTACCCCCCCCCCCCCCCCCCCCCCGAAAAAAAAGATATACAATAAAACGAAAAAGGAAAAGGAAAAAAGGCGCGATACATTAACGCATGAAAAATGCAAGTTATCACCTGTTCGTGGTCATTTAATAGCCGCGTGTGGTGTCCAGGTTAGTAATTAAATACTAAATGACAGCTTCTGATATATTTTTGTATAGCGATTTACTTCATTTTCCTTCAATTCAGTACTTCAATTCATCTCCCTCTTGCTGGTGTACTTTTGGATATGGTGTGATATAGTCCAGTGAAGGCGTACGTGTTTATTGCGGATTTTACAGAAGTGCCGCAGGCATGATCTCAGTCTCTGTGCTCGCGCTGGCCAGTGGAAAAGTGGCTAAAGAAGGTTTAAAGGCTCTGTCGTTTCAAAGAATAGCACAACGGCAAGCGCGTCGAAGAACGGACGAGAGAAGGCGCGCGCTGCTGAGCCAAACTATAGGCCTAATGCCTATAAACAACACTTGGGTGAAGATGACAGAATAAGACTACTGCACACCGTGACACCGTCGTTTAGATTTTTTATAGTAATAAAGTAATTTAGTTCAGTTAGAGAACAGGCCGTTCAAATAAAAACGGAAGGTGTCTGCTAAGCATGAGCCGAACGTGTGATCTTGAGCTGACAGATGATCGCGGAAGATTTGGTTTAAAAGTAAAATGTAAAAGCGCCTAATAAAGGGGGTTTGTCATTGTGTTGTGTATTTCATTAAGAATAATAGGCTAATTTTAAACCGAAACTAAAAATCTGCTTGGCCGCACACAGAGCGCGCGTTTACTAACGAGCTGTCATTCACGGTGTGCGCGCACTGGCGCGTTTTCAGTTCATATGGAAGCTTAACTTTTATAGGAATTCATTGAAAGCACTCGCTTTGCATCCGCTCCCGGTATTAATGACCAAGCGGCGGTGCGCATGTTCCTTTCGGTTAAATAGAGTTAGTGATTTAAAAGCCCAGACACCGGTGATGTCATCGCACTTTGATTAACCGGTGGGAAAATGTCCCCACCGTCTCATCCCTACTGTACATTCGCGAGATGGATGCGTATTGCTTAGTTTATCAGAGATAAGGACAATAACGTATAGGCTAGTCAAATGCAAATGCAGTCAAATACAACCTTTTTCTAAAACCGAAATAACTAGGCTATCTCGCAACTATGTCGCAACAATAAGAAAATAACAAATGCGCATATTGTCATAACTTAGAGTTTACACAGTTCTGTTGTGTCTATGAACAGACCTAAGCTATTCCCAGATATTGCCAGATAATAACTTTACCTCTAAAATAATACTTATAACAGAGTTGGATCGTCATGATTTCTTGCATTGTCTTGAGCATTCACTTTTTTGCCAATTCTCTATTGTTAGCCTGGATGGCCCATGTCATTATGGTTCATTATATCTCCTTCTACTGGATGTAAAATGCTCTCTGCCTACATTTGAGAATGTTAAGAGCTACTTCTGAAGTTATTTTAGTGAAAGTAACTCAAAAGTAATACAGGAGTAATGTAACGCATTACAATTCTGAGACAGTAATATTGTAATGTAATGAATTACTTTTAAATAGCAGTAGTAAGTAATCTATAATATATTACAGTTTGGAAGTAACTTGCACAACACTGTTCACAAACTAGTGAAGCGCTCATAAACTTGTTCAGCAAAAGACAACGTTTAATAACATGTTTTACCTCAGTTCATATCGTCAGTCGAGTGTGTGTGAGCTGATGTGGCTTCTCATCAGAGTGAGGCAGACGAGGCATTATTTTATAGTATTCTATGTCAATCAGCACTGCATTATAATACACTTTATTATTATGAAAATACCTTGACGGCATAAAGGACTCAAATACTCCATATTTAGCTGCAGTCGTGTTTATTGTCGTCATGTTTAATCAAAGCATCTCTATCCTCTGTTTACACAGCGTTAGCTTCACATCATGGTGGATTTCCTGAAAATGAACGTCAATTACTTCTCTGAGGCAAAGGTGGTGTTTTCCGCTCGAGGGCGCCCTCTGGCTTTCAGTATGAATTAAAAACGTTTGGGTAATCAATAATAAGAAAATAATGCTTAATACATTTTAAAACTTAATAAACTTAAAAAATTATAAATTTGTTGGACAATCCATGTTTTCTTCAATGTACAGGAGTTTTTCCCCCACAGTGGATGCACAAGAGGTTCATATTTCATATTAAAGACAGACTTTAAGAATAACTCCTTAGGCAAAGACCTTTCTACTGTTTTTAGTCATAGGCTGTCTGCATATTAATAGGTAACCCAGCAGTTTTAAAAAAAAAAGTTTTCTGTAAAATATTACAAAAATAATAATAATAATAATAATAATTAGTATTAAATTGTTATATTCTGACGTACTTTTTATTTATTTGTAATTATGAAAATGTTATTGTAATGGTACTATTTCTTATTTTTAAAAACATTTTTTGCAGTATAATAATAATCATAATAATTATTATTAGTCACATTAATATAAAAAACACAATATGTTATATACACACACTTTTCATTTGTAAAAAATTATAATAACAATAATCGCATTTTAAATCGCAATCGCAATTTTACCCAGAATAATCGCAATTATATATTTTCCCCAAATCGTGCAGCCCTACTATGAAAGTTAATCTTCCAAAGGCATGAACTGAAAACGCGCTGAGAACTGCTGCCGCGAGCGCTGCCGCGTTTACCTCAGCTCTCATCACGATGCGTGTAAACTCCTGCTGCGTGTGTGCTGACAGTTCCTCAGCAGCTTAATCACATTATATTGAACACACACGTTCAGGTTAATTGTAGTGTCTGTTCTCTAACTGAACTCATTTTATGAAGATGAACGCAGGGGTGGGAAAGTAAAAGTGATTCAGTAGTGGCAGGGGAGTAAATCGCAGGGTCTCGGGGGGACAGGACCCCTCCTCATCTGGGAGTTGCCCAACCCCCTAAAAAAACCATGCTGAGTATTGTAAATAATATATATATATATATATATATATATATATATAATTATATATAATATATACTGGGTCCCCTCCTGGGACCCAGTAATAGACTTTTGTCCACTGTAGTGGACATTATATTTTAGTGAGTTTCTGTGACATCACACACGTCACAGTTTTGAGTCAGGATGTCCTTTATAGAGCACATTCAGGGCTTGGCACAGATACCAAATGTTTGGAGGTTTCACCAGGACAACAACAACTTCTTGGTCTTTAAAAATGGCTGACATTATTGTTTAGCACTCTTATGGAAATATGATCATATTTTGTAATTATAATTTAAATCTGATTAATTTTCTAATTGTTTGTTATAAATCAACATCTCAGGAAAATGCTATGGGGTTTCTAATCTAAATATGACTCTTTGTTACAAAACAGGGCATTGATTTCATAAATGTCCACTGTAGAGGACACCGGGACATAAATCATGTTTATCAGGCATTTTGGAGACACAACAAGTAAATAGGGAAATAAATTACATATCAATATTCCTATGAAATATTACATATTATTATGAAAATGTTGCCAATTATTACTCCCCTTATTACACTTCTTTTTTTCATTAAATGTTGCACCAAGAACACAATAATATGCAAATTAGATGCAATATACCGATACATTGTATTGAATGGGAAAATCCAAGTATGGCCTTTTTACCCACAAATTGCATAAAGTAAGACGGTATATCAAAGCATTCAGTTATATCTTTTATAACATAGCTCAGAATCATCTTTAAAAAAAGTTTGTTTTTAAAAAATCCTGAAACTTAAAAATGTATTTGTGAATTAAAAATAAATCCCATTGTTTTTGCCTATTCATGCAATATCATTTCATTAAAAAAATTTAACAACTGAGTCCTGGTGTCAACTACAGAGGACATATCATAAAATATGAATATAATATAATTTTCCAAAAAAATAATCTGTCCATTTGTTTCTTATGCTCTAAACAATCTAATGACATGAAAAAATACAAAATTCAAACAACTTTTTTTTTCTGGGTCCCATATACTTAAAATAAATGTGTAAGTAGTAAAACAATACAGATGCAAACGGGACAAAAGTTTAGAGTTTAGAAACATTTAATTCTTCTCGAGAGCAAACCATAGAGACTGACAGACATGATAATAGCGGAAGATCCGGTTTCAAAGCGAATTACAAGCGCCTATTTAAGGGAGTGTGTCATTGTACTGTTTTCTTGCTGTGTTTTTCATTAAGAATAATAGGCTAATGTAGGGCTGGGACGGTATGGATTTTTTTTTACCGTAGTTGAAAAGCAAGAAATTCCCGCGGTTCAGCAGTAAACCGCTTTTAAACCCGTGATATATATATATATTAGAGGTTGGATACCCGACCCGAGCCCGACGGGTTCCGACGGGTCAGGCCGGGTTCGGACAGATATTTAGAAATGACGTTCGGGTCGGGCTCGGTCACGTCAGCGCAATAAGGCATTGAACCTTTTAAATTTAAAACGGCTTATTATGCAAGTAGCCAATGGGCCTGTTTAACTTGATGCAATGGTTTGTTTTTGTGATTAAAATAAATGTAAAATATTACCCTAACATCCGTCTTCCTGCATGCGGAAATTTGTTTATGTCGCCGTGACAACAACGTGCAACACTTGAGTGCATATCGCCCGCGGCATCCTCGTCATTGAACATTGATCCACAGTTGATGCAATCCTTTTTCTGCATAAAACCTCGATTAGCCTAAACTTTGATTATGTAAATAGATCCCATGTTGCAGTTTAGGAACCATACAGTTTGAGAAAATTGGTAAGATGATGGCTTTTATTTCGATAAGCATTTCAATTGTGTTACGTTAATGTTTTGTTCTGTTAGCTTGGGCCATTTTTAGCAGACCTTTGTTCATTTAATTTCAGTTGGCTATTTGATTGGGCTCTGTGTAAGGTTTGATGCCCCGTGTGCTCGTGCTGATGCGCTCGTCTGTAAACATTTCAGAATGCCTTCCTACAGTTGCTTAATAAAAGCGGGCTTTCCACACAAACAAACGTGCGTGTCATTAGTATATGAGGAAAAAAAAATAGATTTTAACTGTTGGGCTCGGGTCGGGTTCGGTTACTGCCAGAGGTGGGACAAAGTCATTGTTATGCAAGTCACAAGTAAGTCTCAAGTCTTTGCCCTCGAGTCCCGAGTCAAGTCGAGTCAAAGATGAGTCAAGTCTCGAGTCGAGTCAGAAGTCAAAGCCAACAAGTCTCAAGTCGAGTCCAAAGTCCTACCATTTTAGTTTCGAGTCATTTCAAGTCATCTTACCACAAAAATAAAAATTATACAAATTATGTATGTCTGTAAGATTTGTATTTATTTAAACCTCTTTTTATACAATGACATTAAGCAAATACATTAAAAAAACAGAAAATGTAAATTTTCACAGAAAATGCTTGTATTTCAACAGCATATTGCACTAGAACAATGCACAGCAGCTTCAGTCCTGTATTGTGTTGACCTCATATTGCAAAACAGTTCGACTTTCACATAGATATGGGTCCTTTTAGCCTAAACTTAAGGCCATTATGGGAATACTGTTTAGCCTATTTTTGGTTTAATTTGGTTTACTTTAATAATTTAATTTATTCAATTATTTTGTTTTGCTATACTTTTTATCCCAGCTTGCCATGGCAAAGCATATGACTTCAGTTTCTGGAGGGAAAGGGCTTTCTTATGCCTTTTGAAGCAGTGAAAATATTCTTAATATTGCATACACTGAAACTGAAATATTATCGTATACCGTAGTGTATAAGACAATGAATATTAACACAACAACATTGATATGAGTAAAGAGTTCAAATACAACATGTGAGGCTATAAAGGATTTTCTGACATCTGTTTCATATTCTTCTCAGGTATGAAGAATACCTAGAGGGGTGGGGGGCCCAAAACAAGCCCAATATTATTATATTATTTATTATCATCAGTATAATTTATGATTGATAATGTATCAATAAATGTGCCTGCAACATATTAGATTGAAATCTCGTGGAGTTTAAAAAACAAATACAGATGGGATTTTACAAAATTCTTCAAGTTGCAATAAACTGTGAACAGAAGAGGTTTGGAGATGGAAAAAGAGAAAAAGTGGCGTGAAGGATTATGGTAACTCCAGTCGGAGTTATTGCACACATATAAGGAGCAGTGGTGAACATGCACACTATAAACCGTAAAAAGGATAAGCCCTGCATCTCAATGTGCAATCTGCCCTAAAGAGTGTTGAAAATTACTAATGTCACATAGATACTATTTAGGATTATTATGCACTTTTTTTTACAGTCTATGATTGGGAGTTGGTGCCCAGGAAAACACTGAGAGCGCTGCAATATAGAGACATGTTTATAATAATATACATTCGAACCATACCTACTGTTATTATTAGTAGCATATACTTTTTTTTAGGGATGCACGATATTGGATTTTTGCCGATATCCGATATGCCGATATTTTTCAGCTCATTTTGGCCGATGCCGATACCGATATATGTTTATTTTTTCCCTTTGTTTGGAAACAACACTATTTTGATTCTGGTTTCAGATTTCTGAGGTATCCTTACTAAAAGGATTCTTGTTGAAGATAAATAAATGTTAATAAAGTTCTTTTTATGATAAGAGTATATTAAAAGCTCTGAAAATAACAGTAATAAAGTCAGTAATTTTTCACCCCAGATGCAGCTGTAACCTAAATATTGTATTTTTGGATTTAACGTTTGTGCACATGAAGTGGGGGTGGCATGACATCCATTGATGCTGTCTTTTAATTCTACAATTATTGTAGAGCTCCTTGGATTATTTTTCATCATCCATTTCGGCACTAGTGGATTGGGTGCTTGCTTCTGGCTGATTGATTGTTCCTGATCGATTGCTCCTGTCTGTCTGTCTGCTGCTGCTGCTGCCACCACAGTGTTTGTAGCTCTGTATAGCTGTGTTTGAATCTCTATTTGATATATTTTCTTTGTAATCTACACTGCTAAATATAACTTACTCATCACCATATAGTGTTTAATATAGCCTATCAATTTAAATTTGACATTACTAGCTTTTAATCTAAATCACTACCACACGTTAGCTTTTCGTTAGCCTGGTAGCTTTCCATCCCAGTATCCGGGTCTCCTGTTTTCTGAGTTCTTTAGACAACTGTGGTGAGTTGGATTATTAAAAAGACTCCATCAGACAACTGTGGTAAGTTTTGGATTCATCAACAAATACGGTAAGCCATGTCTTCTTCTCCTGTCATTGTCACTTGCACTGCATGCTACATGTTTAGCATATCTATCTCCGTTGGCGAACAGGGCTTCACATGTGATAAATGTAAGGAATTAATCAGGCTGACGGAGAAGATTTCAGATTTAGAGACACGCATCCAAGCTTTATGTGAGAGTAGTGAGAATGTACCAGCTTTAGATACTGCTTTGGATGCGACTAGCTTAGTGAACACTCATTGTTTGGTTCCGGCTGAGCCCGCGCAGCAGGGCTGGGTGACGATGAGAAAGCATAGTCGTGGATCAAAAAACCACTCTTCTGTTCTGATTAGAACATCAAACAGGTTCTCCCCACTCAGTGACGCACCCACTGAGGATCCTGTTGAAAGTGCCCTAGTTATTGGCGATTCTATTACACGGAATGTGAAAATAGAGACACCAGCCACCATAGTCACATGTTTACCGGGAGCCAGAGCGCCTGACATCAAAGCAAATTTAAAAGTGCTGGCTAAAGCTAATCGTAAATTCTCTAAGATTATTATTCACGTTGGCACTAATGATGTTCGACTTCGCCAGTCGGAGATCACCAAAATTAACATTAAAGAGGTGTGTAAACTCGCAAGTACGCTGTCAAGAGCCGTAGTTTTCTCTGGTCCTCTCCCTGCGAAAAGGAGTGATGAAATAGTTAGCAGATTATCATCACTCAATGGCTGGTTGTCTAAGTGGTGTCTGCAAAATAACATAGGGTTCATAGACAATTGGAAAAGTTTTTGGGGCAGACCTGACCTGTTGAAGATAGACGGCATTCATCCCTCCTGGGCTGGTGCTGCTCTTCTCTCTAGTAATTTGGCACATAGTCTTAGAGCTAAACCTTGACTCACTGGGGCCCAGGTCAGGAAGCAGACAAACTGGCTAAACCAACCGTCTGCTAGCTGTCTCACGTCACCAAAGTCAGCTAAATCCCAGCACATAGAGACTCTTTCACCTAGATATTATCAAATAGAGACTGTGTCTGTTCCCCGAATTAGTAAATACAAAAAACCATCAAAACCATTCAACAGTAAAAATTTAATTGATGTCCAACAAATAAACAACAGATATAATACGGATGAACAATTGATAAAGCTCGGGTTGCTGAATATTCGATCCCTTTCGCCAAAAACGTTTGTTGTCAATGATATGATTATAGATCATAACTTAGATGTGCTGTGCTTGACAGAAACCTGGCTAAAACCTGACGATTACATTACTTTAAATGAGTGCACCCCCCGAGATTATTGTTACAAACATGAGCCACGTCTGAAAGGTAAAGGGGGAGGTGTTGCTAGGGCTGGACAATAATTCAATATCAATATATATCGCGATATAACTTTTTTCAATAACGGTGATATGATTTTTAAACACATTTCCGATATTTCGATATATATATATTACAGCATTCCTCACTGACTGACGTTCAGGGGGCAGCCGTCAGAAAGAGCAGAACATGATTGGCTACTTGCGCGATGACGTACACCACAGAAACGCAGTCAGTGCTCAGCAGTGGTAGGCTGATAGAGCCAACTCGGCAAGTTTTAGCTACAAAAAGAGTTTCCCTGACCGCAACACAAATGTGACTGAACGAACTTCCACAAGTAAGGAGAAAGAATTCAGTGGGGTGGAAGTGTCGGCGTGTCCCCCGCACTTTTAATAAAGTGTATTTTTATCCCCCGCACTTTTACTGGGTCTCACCGGTCCTAGTCGACCCGCTCCGAGCGGGATTCGAAACGGCGTTACCTGGAGCGAGGGCGGGCAAGAGACGCTAAAGACCGCTTTCTCTAACCTCGGTTGATTGCGCGCTTCGTGAGATCACGGGCAAGTGTATACATAGAAACCAACGTGAATACATCAAGATTTAAATTCAGAGACAAAAAATAATCTATGCATGACCTGTCATTTTATTCGTATCTAATATGAGGAGGGCGCTCTCACAGAAAGTCCAAAAGTGGATTCGTAGAAACTTACTGTCGCGCTGGAGCTGCAGCTGAAGGAAAACAATCGTTATGAGCTGAAAGGTGACGACGACAGTCAGACGATTGCGACAATATATGAAAGCAATGAAGGAGCATCACGAGCAACAAAACTGTTTTCAACACTGATAATAATCATAAATGTTTGTTGAGCATCAAATCCTAATATGAGAATGATGAGTGACACTGAAGACTGGAGTAATGATGATAAACTCAGCTTTGATCACAGAAATAAATGACACTTTACTATATATTCACGTAGTGAACAGATGATGTAGATCAGAATAATATTTCACTGTATTACGTTTTTTACTGCATTTTTAATTAAATAAATGCAGCATTAAATATATGCTATAGTTTTGCATAAATAGAAAATAGAGCGCTATGAATTGTTCTTCATTGAAATTTAAAACTTGAAAGAAAATGCTCAATAAACTGCGTCTGCGGCATAGGAGCGCTGAATCCTGGCTGAAGCACTTTTATTAAGAATAATATAATCAGCCTATGTTGTAGTTTAAACTTAAAGATATTAATATTAATAAAGTGAGAGTTATTTGATGTTATCACATTTCTTTTTCATATAAAGGCTAAATACAAATAAAAGGTGAACATTAATTTATTTGTACTGGTTTTATTTCTAAAATATTATATAGTTTTATAGGAGGACTATTCATAGACTTGGCCAATACATTTTTCAGAAGTTTGTAGGTACAGACATCCTTTGTGGCAGTTCTTAGTAGTTTTTTCTAAAGCTTTTATATAGTTCATATCGATATCGGAATTATATCGTATCGACCGAAATTAAGAAAAATATCGTGATATGAATTTTGGCCATATCGTCCAGCCCTAGGTGTTGCTATAATTTATAATAATATTTTCAGTATTACTCAGAAGTCTAGTTTCAAATATAATTCCTTTGAAGTTTTGGTGCTTTATGTAACACTGTGTAGTGTAAATGATAAATCCCGTTTGACATTTGTGTTGGCTACTGTATACAGGCCACCAGGGTACAATACAGACTTTATTTAAAGAATTTGCTGGTTTTGTATCGGAGTTAGTATTAGCTGTAGATAAAGTACTAATTGTTGGGGATTTTAATATCCACGTAGACAATGAAAAAGACGCATTGGGATTGGCATTTAGAGACATTCTAAACTCTATTGGAGTTAGACAACACGTATCGGGACCCACTCATCGCCTTAATCATACTTTAGATCTAATAATGTCACATGGAATAAATGTTGATACTGTTAAAATTCTGCAGCAGAGCGATGACATCTCAGATCATTACCTAATATCATGTATACTTAATTTACCTAAGGCTGCAAAGCCATCCCCTCGCTTCAAATATGGCAGGACAATAACCGCTGCGACTAAAGATTGCTTTGTACATAATCTTCCTCATCAGTTCCATCTCCTCAGCATTACAGATAGCCAAGAGGAACTTGATGCTGCAACCGAAACTATTGACTCTCTCTTTACTACCACTTTAGACATAGTTGCTCCCCGGCGCTTAAAGAAGATTAAAGCAAATAATCCAACGCCGTGGTACAACGAGCACACTCGGGCCCTTAAAACAGCAGCCAGAAAAATGGAGCGCAGCTGGAAGAAAACAAAACTGGAGGTTTTTCGCAATTTGTGGAAAGAGAGCATGATTGCATACAGAAAGGCCATAAAAACTGCTAGATCTGCTTATTTCTCAACTCTTTTAGAAGAAAACAAACACAACCCTAAGTATTTATTCGATACAGTAGCTAAATTATCAAAAAATAAAGCTTCAGCTTCAGATGTTTGTAAACAACACAGCAGTAATGACTTTATGAACTTCTTTACTAGTAAGATTGATAATATTAGGAATAAAATTATAACCATGCAGCCGTCTATTACAGTATCACTTCAGACAGAGCTCTGTAGTGTCACTGAGGAAAAATTACACTCATTCACTACTATAGGAGGAGAAGAATTGGCTAAACTTGTAAAATCATCAAAATCAACAACATGTATGCTTGACCCTATACCGACTAGGCTATTAAAAGAGATACTTCCAGAGGTCATAGATCCTCTGCTTAATATCATTAATTCATCTTTGACATTAGGGTATGTACCGAAAACTTTTAAGTTGGCTATAATTAAACCACTTATTAAAAAAACGCAACTTGATCCTAAAGAATTAGTCAATTACAGGCCAATCTCGAATCTACCGTTTCTATCAAAAATACTAGAAAAGGCCGTGTCTTCACAATTATGTTCCTTCTTAGAAAGAAATGGTATATGTGAGGATTTCCAGTCAGGATTTAGACCGTATCATAGCACTGAGACTGCTCTAATTAGAGTTACAAATGATTTACTCTTATCATCTGATCGTGGTTGTATCTCTCTATTAGTGTTACTCGATCTTAGCGCTGCGTTCGATACTATCGATCACAATATTCTTCTGAATAGAATCGAAAATTATGTTGGCATTACTGGAACTGCTTTGGCATGGTTTAAATCGTACTTATCTGACCGTTATCAGTTTGTAGCAGTAAATGAAGAGATGTCACACCAATCACAAGTTCAGTATGGAGTACCGCAAGGCTCAGTGTTAGGACCGTTGCTCTTGACCCTGTATCTGCTCCACTGGGAGATATCATTAGGAAGCATGGCGTTAGTTTTCATTGTTATGCTGACGATACTCAGCTCTATATTTCCTCACGCCCTGACGAAACCTACCAATTCACAAGATTAACGGAATGCATAGCTGATATAAAAAATTGGATGAATAGTAATTTCCTGCAACTTAATTCAGATAAAACTGTATTTTTAATTATTGGACAGAAAAGCTCCACAAGTAGTAACCGAGAATTCTGTCTAACACTTGATGACTGCTCTGTCAAGCCCTCGTCGTCAGTGAGGAACCTGGGTGTGCTCTTTGATACCAATCTTTCATTTGAAAGCCACGTTTCTAGCATCTGTAAAACCGCATTTTATCATCTTAAAAATATATCTAAATTACGGCACATGCTTTCAATGCAAAATGCTGAACAGTTAGTACATGCGTTCATGAGCTCAAGGCTAGATTATTGTAATGCTCTACTGGGTGGTTGCCCTGCTCGCTTAATAAACAAACTCCAGCTAGTCCAAAATGCAGCAGCTAGAGTTCTTACTAGAACCAGGAAGTATGATCATATTAGTCCAGTTCTGTCAACACTGCACTGGCTCCCTATTAAACATCGCATACATTTTAAAATCTTGCTTATTACTTACAAAGCACTAAATAGTTTAGCTCCCCGGTACTTAAGCGAGCTCTTAACGCATTATACTCCATCACGTCTATTGCGGTCTCAAAACTCTGGCCAGTTGATAATACCTAGAATATCTAAATCAACTGCAGGCGGTCGATCCTTTTCCTATTTAGCTCCTAAACTGTGGAATAGTCTTCCTAGCATTGTTCGGGAAGCAGACACACTCTGTCAGTTTAAATCTAGACTAAAAACACATCTCTTTACTATGGCATACACATAGAACATTTGTAAATTTTTATTATTCAATTCAATTGACTGATTGTTAGGCTGCATTAACTAGGTCAGCCGGAACCGGGAACACTTCCCATAACACCTGATGTACTCGTTACATCATAAAAAGAGTGGCATCTACGCTAATGTTAGTCTCTCTGTTTATCCCGAGGTTTATCCCGGATCTGGGCCCTGTCCGGATCGGATGGTGGACCTGCCTGGACATGACCAGCTCATCCTGGAGTGTTTGCTGAGCCGTGTCAAATGGTGTCTCCTCTGAATTTGCCTCACTGGCACGACATACTCAAAACCCGTCTTCGGCGCAATAATTCCGATCTTTCATGTATTCATACTCTTGTGTAATCGACGCGCCATCCCATCATTTATTTCCAAATAAATCTGTCTCTTCCGTGATACCCTGAAATTTTGAATATTCCAATCTAATATGATTTCTGGCCAGTTAAGGTTGCCAGAATAATAATCTTACACGGTGTGATAATAGGCCAGAGGAGAACTGGCACCCCGACTGAGTCTGGTTTCTCCCAAGGTTTATTTTTCTCCATTACGCCCTGATGGAGTTTTGGTTCCTTGCCACTGTCGCCTTTGGCTTGGCTTGCTCAGTTGGGGACACTAAAAATATGATTAAAGTTATTCAACTTATTATACAAATAAAATGTATGAATTAGGTCTTATTTAATTCTATAAACTATAATACTGATCTGCCAACATTGTTGCTATATGATAAATTAAACTAAGCTGATAACATCACTGTTTTCTCCAGTACGACTGTACAGCCAAATCTAATTTTGTCGCAATATTATCCTGTTTGACACTGTGAAGCTGCTTTGACACAATCGTGATTGTAAAAGCGCTATATAAATAAAGTTGATTGATTGATTGATTTCGTAAAATTTTATTACAGATTAATACACTGTATATAAAAGTATTTAATTTACAAGTGTCATGCTTGTGATTTATGACATCATTACTTTTTTATTTATCCAGAACAAGAAGTCACTTAAATTTATTTGTGTATTCTACTTTTCATTGTATTAGTGTAACAACAGCGCACCCACTACATGTATAAATATATAGCGGTCTAGAAGGAGGGCACTAGGACCTGGAGGAGCTTCTGCTGCTGTGGAGGCTGCCGCACGCGCAAGAGAGTGGAGAGACGCGATTGGGCTTGTTTTGGGCTAGTTTTGTTGTGAAAACTGGCAAATCTGCTGCTGACGGTCACGTCCTTCTGTACGTGCATTCAGAAATTCAAGGCAGCATTTAAAAACAGCCAATATAAATCACTGTACATGCAATGTAATTTTCTTGTTTTCACTTGAAGAATGACTGCAGTGCTGACATGGTCTTATCGCTGTAGCACTCCTTGCACACGTGAGTTATTGCAGGCGCATATCAACACGTTATCATATCGGCAAGGCATATCGGCATAATGTTTTCATATCGGCCGATGCCGATTTTTATATTTTAAGCGTTTATCGGCCGATTCCGATGTCGTGCCGATAATATCGTGCATCCCTACTTTTTTTATTATTTATTTTTATAATAGCCAAATAATAATAGTCATAATAAATAGCCTACATTATAAAAATATTTTTAAGATTAAATTAGGTGGCTTACCTCCCTGTTTCCTCTCCATCTCGGTATATCTCTGTTGGTTGCATTGTTTGTAAAAAAAATGTATTCGTCTATTTACGTCAACGAACTATCATTACATTTATAACATCACATCACATGCCTGCACGTTGAACGCAATTTTTCTTCAAAGAAGGGAAGGAGGCGGGATGTATGAGGACGAATGAATACAGCACTTGTATCGTTGCACTATGGCTATTAGCTGTGAGAAGACAGTGTCAGGCAATGTATTTGGACAAAACAGCGACCATAAATGTAAAGAAACGAAGTTGCTTGTCATATTTTCCTAACAAGGAACCACATTTTTTTAAATAAGCCCAAAAAAACCGCGACCCGCAACTCGAGGTTTTTTGCCGCGACTTGCCAAAAAAAGAAGCCCAGAGTCACGTGTTATACGCGGACTTGGTAGCTATGGATACTTTCGAATCAAACCAACGTGGGACTACAGTGATTGGATGACGTGACTCGTGCTGGCAGCGCGCGTGCTCTCTGCAAGCATACAGGTGCAGCTTTTTTTCACTGAGAGCAGCGCGGCCGTGTGAAAGAAAAATTGCCAAAAAGTAGCAAGTCTTCTCGAGTCATAAGGCTCAAGTCCAAGTGAAGTCACGAGTCATTGATGTTAAAGTCCAAGTCGAGTTGCAAGTCTTTGTGCATTTTGTCGAGTCGAGTCCAAAGTCATCAAATTCATGACTCGAGTCTGACTCGAGTCCAAGTCACATGACTCGAGTCCACACCTCTGGTTACTGCTCTGTCGGACGCGGGCCGGGCTCGGACAGAAAAATGCGGCCCGATCCGCACTCTAATATATATACACAGTAAAAAATTATTTAGAAAAAAAGTTACCTGGTTGCCTTAAAATTTTGAGTTCACTGAAATTAAAATTGTGAGTTAATACAATGAACATTTTTTGAGATTCGACAACCTTTATTAAAATATTATTCAAAGATGTTGTAAGCATATTGGGTAATTGTGTGTGTTTTATTTCTGATGACGCAGTGAAACATGCCAAATAGTGCTATTTTCATAATTTATAAAACAAATTATGTGGTTCAGATACAATAATATTTTGAGCTTCTATTTATTAAACAAATTTCCTTTATTGTATCAACTCAAAATTTAAATTTCTATAAACTCTTTTTTTAACTTACTTTTTTTAAGTTAAATCAACAAAAACCAACTATTTTTTTACAGTATATATATATATTTGCATAAACTGTCACTAGCATATATTCTGACACTAGCACATAAGATAAGCTATGAAAAAAAATCATGTTCATCTGCCTCTTTCTGGTTAAATGTTTATAATAATAGTTAATATAGCCTAATAACTATGCCATATTATTTTAACATAGCATAAATAATAGTTAGTATAGCATGTTATGCCACTTTCATCAAAACCTATTACAAAGCTATAGCAATGTCATGTCATTAAATATGATAACCAGTCTTCCTTATCCCGTTAAAAACATATTACAGTATGTAACCATATTCCGTCCGTTCGGAAAAAAGGTTGCAGTAACTGTTCGTTACAAGCAGCATTTTCCGTCAGGCAGGTAACGTTAGCTAACATAAAAATATTTTTGCTAGGCTACCTGCTGCAAAATTACACAATTGTTGTACAAGTAGAGCTATTTTATCCAGTGTGATTTATCACTTACCACTATCTTGTTTTTTTGTTTATCCTCCTCTACCTTTCTCTTTTTTCTTTTCTGGCTTCCTAAAGCATAATTTCGCTTCATGATGACTGCCGAGGAGGTTTTGTATTTTGCCGGCAGAGATCACGTGGTTGGCTGGCTGCTGTCAACGACGTCTGAGAAGCCCCCTCTTGATAACAGTGTCATTGCACTTTACTGCATTGACTATCAAAGGGGCGCTCACACAGTTTGTCATTGCATTTTATTCTTAACCTGTCGTTGTCTTGGGGCCCCAGGCCAGCTCAAGGAAGGGTTCTGGTCATCCCAAACATCTTCCATTTAAGGATTATGGAGGCCACTGAGCTCTTAGGAACCTTAAGTGATGCAGAATTTGCTACCTCTATAACAAGTAGGAAACGTTCTTAAGTGCTGACTGAGGTGGCACAAGTGTGTTGCAAACTAAGGACTACAGTGATGTTAATGCAAAATGGTCGCCCCCAACCTCTGAATCAGCCAATAGTTTATACAATATAAGTTGGGAGTACCGGTGCTACCAAGTAAAAAAAAAAAGTTAACTTCGAGCCCTGGCTATAACTAGCTTGACTATTGAAGCACTTTATTTTCTTGAGTAACATCTACTTGGTTTTTAAGGCAATTGGTTTGCATTGCTATAATATGTAAATCAGATCGCTGTTACAACGGAAATGCAACAGAGAAATTACTACTTGCAGGAAATGTGCTAGTAGCAAATTACATCAATCAACAACTTAAATAAGTTGACTTCAGTTGCGTAGTTAAAATCAGTTTGCAAGTAATCATACAAAATTTATTTTCTCTTACATTACATCTTACATTTAAATCTTTAAAGTAAAATTCAACTAAGAAATTAAAAATGCCTGAGTTTGCTACTCATGTTATGCATAATCTGACATTTCTTAATCCATTATTCTGATTTAAGATGGATGTTAAAGGGTTAGTTCTCTACTGATCGATAATAAAGAACATTAATATTCTACACCTCTGGCTTTTGTTTCTTCCTTCAAACTTGTCCAACATGTGGATAGATGGGGTTTAGAAAGGCTGAATTACCTACTTATACTACACCCAGGGCTGGACTGGTAATTTGGCATCCCGGGCATTTTCTCGGTGGGCCGACGCACTTTGGGGCCTATAGGTTATTTATTTATTTGCCACTGACTGGCCCCTCATTGGTTTGTCTTCTCAATAGACAGACCAAAGCGAGAGAGACCTCCCCTCCATATTAGGCACTTTTATTAATAAATTAAAAAAAAACTATATTTGAGCACATTGCGCATGAAACTGCAAAAAACGAATATCCGCACAGCCGCTGACGAACCTAGTGTGTGTGTGTGTGTGTGTGTGTGTGTTGTAAAGAAATTACAAATGTGATATCTTTGGAATGAGGTATACCCGTGGGACATCAGACCAGCAGTAACTTCTTCCCACACCAGCGAACATGCACCAGTCCGGTCATCATCTGGCACATCTCGATTTCAGTCGGTGAGAGCACTGTTCCCTTTCGAAAGGGAACTCGCACTGCGTCTCCCATGCTACGGGGAACGCCTCAAGCGTGACAGGTGTCTGAAGCTACTATCGAATCACGTCAATCCTATTGACCGGCGACAGCCCATGACATCATCAATGTGCAACCAGGAAGTATATAAGGGCGCCTTGCAAACAAGACGATACATTGCGATACAAGCATACATTGCCTGCAGGTAGTAGGCCTCACTAGGCCTCCCTGAGGGCTTGCTTTATGGTGGCAGGCTTCTCTAGGCCTCCATAAAGGCGAGTCTGGATGCTCTGGCAGTCCGCATGAATTACTATCAAGTGGTAGGCCCATCTTAGGCCTCCTTGAAAACTTGCTATTAGGTAGTATGTCTCTCTGGGCCTCCTTGAAAACTTGCTATTAGGTAGTATGTCTCTCTGGGCCTCCTTAAAGACAAAGTTCCAAAGATTAGACACTTCCATTACCAGTTCTTTATGGAATTAGAACCTTTGAACCTTCACTGAGGGTTGTTTTATGAGCACACAGCCACCTGAGTCTGATCAGACGGTGGCAGGCCTCTTGTGAGGCCTCCCTGATAGATCAATCCATAGGCCGGTCCGGCTTCCTTAGTGCTTTGAAACATAAGTGCTTTGTAGATCCTTGTATTGAGCAGTTAGACTCCCCTCGCTAGCAAGGGTTGTAAAGCGATACGCTGAGTATTGCTCTCTGGGATACCCGTCTCTGAGATTCGGTCTGAGAAGGACTGCCAGGTTTCAGTCAACCGCCTTGATTGATTAAATTGAACGATTCTTAGAGAGACCGCATTGTCTAGATAAGGCAACATGCTAGTACAGTAACAATAGGAAACACCAAGTACCATACAAAACTAAATAGTGTGTCTAATGACAAAGGTTCATATTATTTTGTATTAAAAATACAACTGTAGATACGTTGTTTACAGATCGTTTACTTGATCCTTCAATCAAACGTCACCTTTTCCACCATATAAGTAAAGGCGATAGTCATTTGACAAGGTTATTCATTTTGTAAATATATATATATATATATATATATATATATATATATATATATATATATATATATATATATAGTATTTTTGAGAACTTAAGTATGATGTTTTTGCATGCCTGTATTTCATAGTACATCAATCAATCAACTTTATTTATATAGCGCTTTTACAATCACGATTGTGTCAAAGCAGCTTCACAGTGTCAAACAGGATAATATTGCGACAAAATTAGATTTGGCTGTACAGTCGTCCTGGAGTAAACAGTGATGTTATCAGCTTATTTTAATTTATCATAGAGCGACAATGTTGGCATATCAGTATTATAGTTTATAGAATTAAAGAAGACCTAATTCATACATTTTATTTGTATAATAAGTTGAATAACTTAAATCATATTTTTAGTGTCCCCAACTGAGCAAGCCAAGCCAAAGGCGACAGTGGCAAGGAACCAAAACTCCATCAGGGCATAATGGAGAAAAATAAACCTTGGGAGAAACCAGACTCAGTCGGGGTGCCAGTTCTCCTCTGGCCTATTAACACACCGTGTATGATTATTATTCTGGCAACCTTACAGGTCAGAAATCATATTAGATCGGAATATTCAAAATTTCAGGGTATCACGCAAGAGACAGGTTTATTTAGGATGGGGCGTCGATTACACAAGAGTATGAATACATGAAAGATCGGAATTATTGCGCCTGAGACGGGTTTTGAGTATGTCGTGCCGGTGAGGCAAATTCATAGGAGACACCATTTGACACGGCTCAGCAGACACTCCAGGATGAGCTTGTCATGTCCAGGCAGGTCCACCATCCGATTCGGACAGGGTCCAGATCCGGGATAAACCTCGGGATAAACAGAGAGACTAACATTAGTGTAGATGCCACTCTTTTTATGATGTAACGAGTACATCAGGTGTTATGGGAAGTGTTCCCGGTTCCGGCTGACCTAGTTAATGCAGCCTAACAATCAGTCAATTGATTTGAATAATGAAAGTTAAAAATGTTTTAGTCCCTCAGTCTGGATGCCTCACCGAGGCAGTGTCCGGAGACTGTTTTCCTGAACAGACAGGGTCAAACCGAGCTGCCAAAGATATAGGGCACCAGGTCAGGCCTCCCTTGAGGCAGGTTATCAGGTGGTAAGCCTCATCAGGCCTCCCGGAAGGTAAACTCGGCTGCTTGGGAAGTCAGAATGCATTGCTGCCAGGTAGTAGGCCTCACCAGGCCTCCCTGAGGGCTGGCTTTTAGGTGGTAGGCCTCACTAGGCCTCCATAAAGGCGACTCTAAATGATCTGGCAGTCAGCAATATTGCTGTCCCACAGTCTGGATGCCTCATCAGAAGGCAATTTCCCAGAGGCTGTGTTTCAAACAGACAGGGTTAGCCAGGCCGAAGTGTCCCGCAGAAGTGACACCAGGTCAGGCCTCCCTGGTGGCATGCAGGAAAGGTTTTTCAGAATAGTGACTGGCCGGGGTGCCCTCGGCCCCCTGGCCACATTCCCTTGAAGGGACCCCTTCTGTTGAAGAAGTTGGTCCCAGGCCTTTGAGCAGTCTGGGTAGGACCTCATGCATATGCATTAAGGTTTCTGTTGAGGCTTATAGCTTGGGCTATGACCGTAGGGAGTGCTGTCACTGACAATCCAGTGTGACCAGAGGGGGAATGGTGTAGCCTTTTCAAGTTTAATTTGCTTGTCCTGACAGTTATCACTACCAGTGGGCATGCACTCCCCTCAATCTCTCTGGTTTTAACTTCCCCCCTTTTGAGTTTAATTCTGTACACCGGGATGAGATTAATAGTACAGTGATCTGAAGATCCTATTGGAGCCAGAGGGGAGGCCTTATATGTGACCCTGTCTGTGAAAACCCTCCTAAAGTCATTTTTTTGTGATTCACTGTTAACATAAACTGTTCTACATAAAATCATCCGACATAATGTAAAGAACATTCTGTTAAAATATAACCTTGATATCTCTTATATTAACTGAGTATGGCTATGTTAAAGATTTGCTGAATTTTGGGCTCAGAAAATCATGTTTTTGAGAAATTCCAATGTAAACACAAGCTTATTTTTAAAACTGCAACACATTTGATGCATAATTATCCTGCATATGAGCCATATACCACATTAAAGCTGAGATTCTCCCATTTTCAGTGATATATGACACATTTATGGGGAAAACTCTTAAAGGTTTGTAAAGCAGGCCTATTTATGATGATGTATAATTCCAAAAGGCACAAAAACATTCAAACGAATTGGGGGTACAAGAGCTTGATTGTAGTAGCAACAATTACCAAGTCAATTAATTGAAATTATTTGTATAACTTTTAAATATTTGTGGAAATTAAATATCCATGGAAAAAGTCATTAATATATAAAACAATTAATATATTGCATTTCAGTACAAAATCTCTAACTTAAATTATTTTACTGGGCTACATTAAGTACAGTACTGGAGTAAAAATAAAGAGAGGGATAGTTCACCCAAAAATGAAAATTCTGTCATCATTTATTTACCCTCATGTACCCTCAACCTGCAATTCTTCAATAAACCCGGTTATATCATTATTCGGGGTAATTCCACCGAGATTTATATTGGAAAAGCTGTTTAAGCAATCAGCTATTTTCTGTTCCTGCTCGCGTTTAAGCGCTGCCATGTCAAATAGCCTAGATAACTTAATTCATGAATCCAGTGTTTCCAACATTTCTTCAGTCATGGCGCCCTTTGAAAATGTTCTAAATGTTGTGGCACCGCCTCGCACATGTTACGGTAGGGGTGTAACGGTACAGATTGCTCACGATTCGGTTTTAGGTTCACAGTTTCAGGTTCACGGTTTCTGTATGGTTCGGTATTTGCTATGTTCATGGAAAAAAGGACTACTGTCAAATAAAAATAAAGAAAAGAACAAATAACTTAAATACAAGCAGCAGCACAAATAATTACAATTGAGAGATAAAATATAATAAAATAGATGCTAAATGATAATAATGCTAGAGATGCATTATTCTTAGAGATAATAGATGCTAAAGATAATAAAATAATGCATTTTTTCTTTTCTTTTCAGGTAGGTCTAACATTAGTTGTTAGGTAAATAAATTGAATAAAGTAATCAAATGAAAAAATACTGCATATTTAACTGTTTAAATTAAATATCAATCCTTATTAAACTTACAAAAGCTATTTAATCAAGAGCAGTGAGTGATTCCTTATCTTCTTTGATAATAAACAGACAGCAGTAGGCCTATAGGATACTGCCCCTTTAAGACCCAGGGGTATGCTTTCTTGACTGTATGTTCACTTAAAGGGATAGTTCACTTTAAAATGAAAATGCTGTCATCCTTTACTCATCCTTAAGTTGTTTCAAACCTGTACGAATTTCTTTCTTCAGCTGAACACAAGGGAAGATATTTTGAAGAATGTCAGTAACCAAACAGTTAACTGGAGCCATTGACTTCTATAGACGAGTTTCCCGGGCACTTCCGGTTTACTTCCCGTTTCTGCCAAGAACTTCCGGCCTGCGCTGAGTAGTGTTGTAAAAATGGCAACATTCGACCGAAAAGCTCGTTAAAAATGGTGTTTTGACCATTCCGCATCCAAGTAAGGTAACATCATGGGCGGACAACATGTCGATATGGCCCAGCATAACAACATCCAAGATCTTTTCTTATTTTATTGATTCTATGGCGGTGGATGGGAATACAATTAATAACCTGAAAAGCTCTGAGGCGTTTCAGTACCTCCATTCAGACAAAGTGGGCTGTGTACTTTTACACGATATGGGCAGTTTAATTTACTTAAAGGCCGATGTTCAACCAAGCCAGTCCGTTAACAATTCAGCGCATAACGCCTGGGTTTTGGTTACCAAGACGGGAGATGTGGAGACTGCAGGCTGTACCTGTATCGCCGGACCTGGACGTTCCTGTAGCCACGCAGCCGCCGTGCTTTGGAAGGTACGTTAGCCCATCTTATGGTTCTATTAAGATGTTTGTATGTAACGTTATCCGTGGGTTAATCTATAACAGAACACGACGAGTAATACAAGTGTGTGTGTGTGTGTGTGTGTGTGTGTGTGTGTGTGTGTGTGTGTGTGCATATGCATGTGAGAGAGAGATTGTCTAAGTGTGAGAGTGTGAACTACCCCTGCCGTTCCCGCACAAGGTTGCAATTCTTAAATGTGATCTAACAAAGGTAAAGGGAAAATATTAACCATAAAAAACGGTTTATATTGCTTGTACTTGGGATGAAGTAAACATCTATTGAGTTTTTTTTTTTACATAAATTGTTTGATTATGTTGAATTAAAAACCCAGATATGCAGCGGGTATTTTCTTTTATTATTCTTTTCATATTTTTCCAGATTTTTTAATATACGTCTAAATAAACTCAGGCATAAAGGGGTTAAACATTGATGTTAATGGCTGCAGACCCAGCTCATTAATTGTTTTGAAAAGTAACAAAAACGCTCTACCTTCATCATACCCTTGTTATTTTGATTTACAAAATGTTTTCTCAAAAAGAAGTCAATTGTGCTGTGATGCTCAAACCATTATTTAAAAAGCGTGTGATTTTTGTTTCTATCTGTCTGCAGGTAGAAAATGCTGTGTGGCAAGGGAAGACAGGGCTTGCCTGCACTGATGTGCAGAATTGCTGGAATGCCGGGACAAAAAGCAATACTGGGCAGCAAAAAATCAGAGATGTGTCTTTCCGAAGACACAGCAGAAATGAGCTATACCAACCAGCATCACAGGCATCCTCCTCCAGCATAGTTTCTACACCTAGTCGCAAGGTAAAAGTCCATGAGACACTGGAAGAATGGCAAAATTACTGTCTCTCCACACTAATAGCGGCACTTTTTACTGCACCTGGCAGTGGACTAATGCAGCTCACTTTTAACACCAGCCTCCTTGCTCAGTCTGCGGAGACATCAAAAGCTCCACTGCCCCTGCATCATGGTGATCACAACACACAACTTGAATGTGAGAAATGTAGGGCATTCTACACCACATACATTGACATGACCACAACCCAATTTATGTACATTGAGCAGCACACAAAAGAACAGAGCAGGGAACAACTGTGGCATGACATGCGACGGGTACGGATAACAGCAAGCACAGCCAAGAATGTGCCAGTTTGGGCCACCACAGCACCAGACAAATTCTTGTCTGAACACCTCCATCCTACCTTTCACGGTAACGCAGCAACCCGGCAAGGAGCAGAGGGTGAAGAGCACGCCAGGCAATACCTGAAAGACCAAGGTCATGACATCGATGTGAAAGGTTTGGTGGTTTGCCCGAGTGAGCCATGGCTTGCTGCGAGTCCGGATGGTGTCATGAACCGAGACACACTACTGGAGATCAAGTGCCCTGTCTTAGTCAAAAACCAGTCCCTTACTGAAGCACTTGCTGCTAAAAGCAGTGAGATCAAATGCATGCCCACAGGGGAATTCCATCTGTCCTTCAATGGGCCAAAGGGATATTACATGCAGGTCCAACTGGGCATGCACTGCACAGGGCTACGGCAAGCCTTGTTGGTGATTTGGAGTAACACTGAATGTCTGCAGCTCAACGTGCTCTACGACCAAACCTTTGTTGAGGGACATATCTCAAGGCTTCACTCCTTCTATTTCACCCACATGTTGCCAAAAGTTGTCGATGACTTCGATGATGGAAGGCTGGAGTTGTGTTCCAGATACATCGATGTTGTAAAATCAGCATGACCTGTTTATGTGTACTGGGGTAATTAATCATTCCTTTTTTTAACCCCTTGTCCACCGTTGTCACAAATTTGTGACAAATCCTTTCTAGCTTTTATTTATTTTTATCAAACTGATTTATTTTCTTTTACTTACTCTTATTTATTTTTATATCAGTCACTTATTTCTTTATTTATTAATTTTATTTATTTAATATTTTATTCCAGTCTTTTTCTTTTTGTGATATTGTGAGTTTTTTCCTGTATTTACTTTGTTTTTATTTAATTATAAAAAAAAATAATCCATTAAGGAGTTAATGAAATTGTCCCTTTGTTATGGAATAGGATCAATAAAAATTAATTCATTTCTTCTCAAATCAATTTCACAGCAACAAGATATTTGGCAGTATTGGTTCCCTTGTAATGACTGAAAGTGGCACTCCTACAGTTAAGGTTTGTTGCTCTCTGAATAGCCGTTTCAGCACAATCGATGATGCAAGTGGTCTGGGGGTGGTTCTTTTTAAAGGATGGTGGCATGTTAGCACGTATAACACTTCTTGGCAGCCAGGCAACCATGGGTTCAAGCTGCTCACCCAATGTATCAATCCAGTGAGCAATCACCTTACTTACTTCACCTTTTGACACTTTAAAGCGCTTTGCCACATCCCCTAACACAAGGTTCAGTTTCAGTTTCATGAGGGTCATCAGTATTTGGTCAACAACAGGAATACTACATGATGGTTTACTAAATGGCAACATCGTTTTCACCAAAGTAAAAAAATATACCAGACGCAGTCCTGTGTACAGCAGCGAGGTATCATCATCCAGGAGCATTTCATCAGCCACAGTCTGACCCACAGTCTGCGTCGATTTGTTCGCGTTGTCCAACTTTGCCGCGTAGCTGTGGTCAGTTTTTGTTAGGTCCTCCCATTGTGTTGCAGCATCTTTAAACTTCGGCTCGATGCACACTTCTAAAAGACAAACAGCATCAACTATAAATGTATATAGCCCACTAACACAGGACAGAGACACATATATCAACAGTCGAACTTGCTGCAAACTTTAGCTAAGCAGAAAAAAATCAAGATACACTTACCATCCGATTGCGTGTCACTTATGTTTCTGTCGAGTTTACGTCTCTTTTGCTGAGGAGGTCGCTCGTATCCCAACCAAAGTTCCGGGAAAGGGTTTTCCTCTGTGGGCTTTTTATCAATGAAGTGATAAGAACAAACAAAAAGTCTTTTGGGTGGATTCTTCAACTTCAAAGCCGCTAGCCACTTCCGAGATTCAACATCTGTTTTTGGTTTCTCATACAACGCATACGGGGGAGCACATCCACATTGGCGCCTTGTAGATGGTTGATGGTCAAAACATTCTCCTTCCGACCAAACATTCAGCAATCGCCACGAGTTGTTGCAACCGCGAACAGCACAATATGTCCCGGAGCCGTGTCGGCGTGTAACACAGTCCATCGTTTACTTTTTCTGCACACTAACCGAAGACAGGATAATGGCGGCCCGCCTATTTCACTCAGGAAACTCGTCTATAGTATTTTTTTTTTCCTACTATGGAAGTCAATGGCTCCAGTTGACTGTTTGGTTACTGACATTCTTCAAAATATCTTCCCTTGTGTTCAGCTGAAGAAAGAAACTCATACAGGTTTGAAACAACTTGAGGATGAGTAAAGGATGACAGCATTTTCATTTTAAAGTGAACTATCCCTTTAAGGCATATTCAGACTATGTCTGCTTGGATACTCATCAAGATGGACATGTTGACATCGGCTTCTTCTTGTGTGAGTTTGTCCGTTCAAGCGCAGGACTTGAAAGAGAACTCAATAGTTGCGCGCTGAGAGAGGAGTGCGCGCTTTCGGATAACCGCACAGAGACACATCCTCTCACATCGCGATCACACGCGAGTTCTCAATCGCGTCTTCTGGCTCTACACCCGTATTCATATTCGAAGATACGGCAGCACTCACATGCATTAAACAAAGTTTAATAAGATAGACCATTTGCTACTTTTTATTTATTTAATTTTATATTGAACCCACTTCATTCCAATCAATGCTATTTCAGTGATCAATAAAAGTCAAGCATATAGACACAAAAACATGTGATCCAAAATATTAACAAAACCAGGGGCCTATTGCACAAAACTAGGATAAGGGATTAAGCTGGGATATCTTGGTGATCTTGTCATTTTTATGCAAAATTTAGTACACAGCTGTCATGTAAACATACCCTGAAGGCAAACTCATACCAAGAACGATAACGATAATGAAAGATAACTGTATATTAGCGGATAAATTGAGCCAGGATCACCAAAATATCCCAGCTTCATCCCTTATCCTAGTATTGTGCAATAGGCCCCTGGTGGGCACTTTTGCAGGACAAACTGTAAGTTAATTTACAACTCAACTTGTACAAAAAAGTCCAGTCCAGAAAGTACAGTAGCAAAATAATTAAGCCCTGCTCCAAACAGCACAAACATGGCAAAAAAAAAAAAAAAACAGCCTGTGTGTGTGTGTCTCCCACACACATGAAACAAGTTTCAATCATTCATTCATTCATATCAAGAGGTGGCCAGGCTGGACCCCGATACTTTTAACAAGAGGTGTTTATTCAAGAGACACAATCGATTTTAAAACTTTGCCGTTTCTCTTTTGTCAGCGCGCGGACGATGCGCGTGCAACAGCGAATTGAGCGCTAGGGGGAAAAAAAACCGTCAACTAGATCGGTTCCCTATCCCGTCTTTTCGCGCTCACTGCCAAATGAGTACTTTGAAAGGCTCGCGCGCGCATCTGTGCGTGTCTTTGAAAGGCTCGCGCGCGCATCTGTGCGTGTCTTTGAAAGGCTCGCGCGCGCATCTGTGCGTGTCTTTGAAAGGCTCGCGCGCGCATCTGTGCGTACCTTTGAAAGGCTCGCGCGCGCATCTGTGCGTGTCTTTGAAAGGCTCGCACGCGCATCTGTGCGTGTCTTTGAAAGGCTCGCGCGCGCATCTGTGCGTGTCTTTGAAAGGCTCGCGCGCGCATCTGTGCGTGTCTTTGAAAGGCTCGCGCGCGCATCTGTGCGTGTCTTTGAAAGGCTCGCGCGCGCATCTGTGCGTGTCTTTGAAAGGCTCGCGCGCGCATCTGTGCGTGTCTTTGAAAGGCTCGCGCGCGCATCTGTGCGTGTCTTTGAAAGGCTCGCGCGCGCATCTGTGCGTGTCTTTGAAAGGCTCGCGCGCGCATCTGTGCGTGTCTTTGAAAGGCTCGCGCGCGCATCTGTGCGTGTCTTTGAAAGGCTCGCGCGCGCATCTGTGCGTGTCTTTGAAAGGCTCGCGCGCGCATCTGTGCGTGTCTTTGAAAGGCTCGCGCGCGCATCTGTGCGTGTCTTTGAAAGGCTCGCGCGCGCATCTGTGCGCGTCTTTGAAAGGCTCGCGCGCGCATCTGTGCGCGTCTTTGAAAGGCTCGCGCGCGCATCTGTGCGTGTCTTTGAAAGGCTCGCGCGCGCATCTGTGCGTGTCTTTGAAAGGCTCGCGCGCGCATCTGTGCGTGTCTTTGAAAGGCTCGCGCGCGCATCTGTGCGTGTCTTTGAAAGGCTCGCGCGCGCATCTGTGCGTGTCTTTGAAAGGCTCGCGCGCGCATCTGTGCGTGTCTTTGAAAGGCTCGCGCGCGCATCTGTGCGTGTCTTTGAAAGGCTCGCGCGCGCATCTGTGCGTGTCTTTGAAAGGCTCGCGCGCGCATCTGTGCGCGTCTGCGCGAGGCAGAAAGGAACGTAGAAAGTGAAGTATATCCGCGACTTATCAGTTGTTTTCCAATTTGAGCTTGATCCTCAGAAAGGCTTGGGAAAATGTTAGCTTGTGTGGATGCTACCGCACTACATGATCAACAGAAGAGCTTCGCTACTGAAAAGCTATTTCATTGAGAAAACAGCGACGCTACCACCACGCTACTGAAAAATGTAGTTAAGCTAGTAGTGGTGGAATGAAACGAAGTACAAATACTTCGTTACTTTACTTAAGTACATTTTTCACGTATCTGTACTTTACTTAAGTAGAATAAATAGTGCATACTTTTTACTTTTACTTCGTTACATTTTGCAGCAATTATTATACTTTCTACTCCACTACATTTCTACAACGTTTCGTTACATTTTCGTTACATCTTCTGATCAGTTTCAGGGCTCGAGATTAAGGCTTGTCCGGATAATAGGGCTTGGGCGTCATGACGTCATTACTTGGCGTGGCGGCCATGTTGATGGCATCCTTTACTGCTACTCGGACTACTGCGCACTGTTTATAGACGTACTCCCTCTCAGTCGTGTGTCTTAATTTGATTATTTTGGCGTTATTTCAACTATGGTAAACCGTTGCTGCATTTTGGGGTGTAACAGCGCAACACATAATCACCATGGGAAATGTCGAAAATGGATTAACTTTCCACCGCTTCCATGCTTGGAGGCGCAACCACGGACAAGAAGTAATAACAGTACGATGTGCAAAAAGCAAGAATTGTCACACAATCAGATGTTTTTTAGTGTTTATTTGCAAGTAGTGCAACCTGAGAACACAGAACTGTGGAATGCTTCAAGGTAAAAGGTTACAAATAAAAAATGAACACAGAAAACGGAGTGCAAGTTGTTGCACTTTATATAACAGAGTGCACTTTATATAACAATAATAAATACACTTTTTTAAAAAATTAATTCTTTCAATACTATATAAGCAAATAAATAGTTATCTATAAAATAACAACAAAAGACACAGAAAATGGAGGAAGTGCAAATTATAAATACAGTAAACAATAACATTGCAATAACAAATAAAAACGGAGGCAGAGCAATTTCTTATATAATAATAATAATATACGTTTCGGTTAGACTTTATTTCGATAGTCCACTTTAAACATTCTTCTAACTATGTACGTTTTCAACAGCATGTCAACTAACACTAATTAGAGTATTAACTGTACTGTTAGTAGACTGTAGGTTATGGTTATATGTGTTGGGGTTCGGGTTAGTAGAATAAGTTGAATTGTAGTTGCAAAGTTACTTATAGTCAGTAGAATGTCTGTTGGGGACCAACAAAATAAAGTTTTCGTCGTCGTCGGTGCTCCGCTCTTTCTTTGGAAATTCATGCGGATCCAAAACTTTAATAGTTCCGATTTTGTCTCTATAACGGTCCCTGCCTTCCCTATTTAACGTAACGTAACGTATTCCACATCCCTTTCGGGATTTTAACATGTTTTTTCTTTCTCCCAACTCTGCTTCTCCTCATTCGACTTGCTGTATGTTTACATTCGCGAGGCCATCAACATGGCCGCGACGTCCCAGAATGCAACGCGGCGCCCAAGCCCTATTATATATAATGTACGTTATAGGCTAATGAATTGACGGTTGCGCTGTTGAGGCTCGCGCCGCCTCTCGAGGAGAAATGGAAACAAATCAGCCCCGCTCACACAAAGAAACTCAGTCACATACTGCATTAAAAATTAAAAATGTTTAGTTTTTATATTTTATAACAGTTAAAAAAACATCACGACACGACCAACGAGTGTAGTTTTCCTGAATACCATCACGACAGAAAATGTGACACTGATTTCATTTGACAGTTCCATAAACAATGAATTAACATCAAGTCACTTACATTTTACTGATTGCTTTATTGCTTTTGTTCTATTTCAGCAGCGAAAATATTTCCAAGATCAGATTTCCACATCCGAAACATAACGTATTGCATAGCAACAGCGCGTTACTGAATCAAAGATTTAATGCCCTATTCATAAACGACTGCCTCATTTATGAACGAATCAGCCGTTTGAACGAATCGACTCAATGACTCTCTCATAAGGATTCACCTGCCGCCATCTACTGGGGGTTTAGTTAACTTTTTTTAGTTAAAACAATCTCATAGCATTATTTAGTGCAGTTGTAATTTTTCAGTGTTAATTATTTAAATTGATTGGTAACAACCCTATTGTATCTTATTCTAATTTAATTTATTAATCAAATTTAAGAATATAAAGGAAAAGCTGAAGGAAAGCCTATATTTAATAAGATTAGGGGGGAAAGTCCTTTATAAAAGGTAAAAATATCATAAATATGAAGATTTAAATACATCACAGCTGATGAGAATGTCGCTTCAGAAAAATGACATTTAACTTTGCAGATAAGCAGAATTGTAAGTCAGAATGTAAACTAGACAACAGATGGTAAGAACAATTACATTAACCCAAAACTAACTCAATTAAAGCGCCACCGCTCTTACTGTTTTCTTCTTTTTAATTATTAGAATTAGACATTAAGAGAATACATTTTTATGCAAGTACTTTTACTTTTAATACTTAAAGTACATTTAAAATCAGGTAGTTTTTACTTTTTCTTAAGTAGGGTTGTCGGTGTAGTACTTCTACTTTTACTAAAGTAAATATATTTCTGGTAACTTGTACTTTTACTTAAGTGCTGAGATTTAGTACTTCCTCCACCACTGTAAGCTAGTAGCGTCACTACTTGTAGCGACGCTACTGCCCAACACTGAAAGTCGCAATGACCTGTTTGCAGCTCGTGCCGTTTGAAATTAATGTCTTTCTCTTCCTAATGGTAAAAAATAAGTTCCTGAACCGATCTATCACACGAATAAGCTGGTGTTGTTGTGATGAAAACCCCCTGAGATGATTAAAATCGATGTTTAGGGAGCCCGCATCCGGTATTTTTTTTGTGCAAAAGTATAAAGTGTAGTGTCAATAAAATCACTAATTTCAGTAATGTTATGAATTAAAAATTGAGTATTGTATCTCAAACCCCTTGGTATAATTTATCATTTACAGCAATAAACACAAATTACCTATTTTCGTCATTTTTATGGCTATGGCACTTTGACGATCAAAACCTCATAATTAAATTCTTCAACTTTAGCCGGGGTTTCACAGACGGGGTCACATATGCCTCCTTAATTGAGCCATAGCATTTGTCCAAAGTTTTATTTTTTCTAGTTGGACATGTGACATATTGATAAAAATTGAGGGATTTACTCAGTTTGCAATTATTAAAATCCCCCATAAGCAGACATGGGGCATCCGGGGAAAGAGATTGAAGTCTTTGAGTCACTTTACGAATTATATCGGCAGCAGTTTGTGTCTGGGGAAATTCTCTCGGGAGATAAAACGGACGAACGGAGATGGAAAGCAGTTCGATGTCAGGAGTGCATATCTTTTCCCTGATGGTGATGTTGCTACACCACCGCTGGTTTATATATACACACACACTCCACCACCCTGAGATTTCCCCGTAACTTCAGAGTCTCTATCGGTCCTAACAGGCGCCCCAAAGCCGCTGATCGATAAGTCTTTGTCGCTGTCTTTAGACGACAGCCACGTCTCACTGAAGGCCATAATACAGGTGTTCCTGTATTCCTGTAGATAGTTAGAATTTGCTTGTAGCTCATCGATCTTATTTCTGAGTGACTGAGCATTTGCAAATATTATTGAAGGCCGCGGAATACGTCATATTTTTTGTTGTTTTAACCGGAGTCGTTCGCCACCTCTCTTTCCTCGCTTCCTCTCTTTACGAGAGTTTTTGCAACCATTTCCAGGAGACCTGCGCCTAGAGATCTCAGCTAGAATATCTTCAGATACAAGCGGGTCCCAGTATATATTTCCCATACGCGGATTGTCCCATCGCATCAAACATTCCCGAGAGTATGTCCTTACCGGCTCACGTTGCTGGCTGTGTTCACTTTGGACATAATAAATCCATAAAGTCCATAAGATGACAACGTAGAATATCTAATCGCGACTGCTTAAATGAACAATCGTATCTAGTCCATTTCCATCAAACAGCGAGTCAAAACAAAAAACTTATTTAGCACTTTTTGACACACAAACACAGACAACAACACACCTGCTGCTGGTCACTACAACAAGAGCAGCGCCCCTTCTATATTATTAGTATAATATAGACATTAATCTACAGTTAGTAATATTATAATACTTCTATTACTATAATACTACTATATTTCAGCATAATTTTACCGATCAAATGGCAATTATTTCAATAATATTTTTATGCAAATCAATATATTTAACCATTCAAAACATTTTGTTACTGTGTTCGTTACCCAGAGTACAGTGCATCAGCAATTTACAGCCACGAAAGTGTGCAAGAATATAAAAGAAACAAACACATGCAAGAGAAGGGAACGTGAGGGCTGGGTTCGGAACCAGTGTCCTAAAGTACGCGGTGAGAATTCGGACACTTGGGAGGTCGTGAGATATTGCAGACACTACGAGTCAGTTCATTTGATAATCACATAAAATCAGCTGGTACACGACACGACTGCACGACCTCACGGCGAGCCGGCCGCGATCACACAAGCTTTCACATTAAACACAGAGACTGGAGCTTTCAATGTAGCTGCTATAGCTTCAGATACAAACAATAAAGAAACAATATGCAAATGAAATGTTGAAAAGCAGAGAACAGTAGCCATTCCTTTCAACTGAAACAACCAGAGGGAGAGGGTGTGCGTGAAAGAGAGAAAGAGTGTGTGTGTGTGAGTGTGTGTGTGTGTGTTTGCACTGCAGCCACAGAGCTATAGCCTAATAATACTCATAGATCGAGCCTCTGTGATGTGGTTGTGCATGATTTGGCAATAGAAAACAGCCATACGCTGGTGAAAATCGGGCCGACTCCCAGAATTTTTTTAACATGTTTAAAAATTATCGTAAGATTGTGAGGTGCTCCTAACATGCTTGCCCCGTTTCGCATTTCCTCTTACACAGTGCGAGCCACGAACATACGAGCAACTAGGGCTGGGCGATATGACGAAATATATCGTCTGGACGATAGAAAATGTCTATCGTTTTATATAAGGCTCTATCGCTTACGCCACGATAAGGCGTTTATGGCAGAATTTTACGTCAAGATGCACCTCACGCCACGGCATGCCCATGCAATACATAAACGCGCTCCCTCTGTCTCTCTCTCGCTCTCTCTCTCACACACACACGCACTGTCCCGGCACCGCCGCCTCCCTTCCACTCACGTCACTTTTTTAAAATCCCCCACAGCGCGAAACACGAGTCCAGCAAACGCGCCGCAGAGGAGCTTGTTTGTAATCTGAGGACAAATGGCTCCTTAGTTTCGAAATGGTTTGGGTACAAGGTGATCGCGTTGAAAATAAAGGCGTTTGTCTAGCGTTAGAAGCTCATTTGAATCATTGCCGCGGCTCATTTAAGAAAATGACAGCTCCGAAGAGACGCCGCTTTAGTTTGAGGTAACGCTAACAATAATAAAGAAAGACGATCAACACCTTATGTGTTACCACTGAAATGAAGATGTAATATATTTCCAAATGTAAGCCCATCTTAAGCGAAATGCACGCTTCATACTGTCGTCTGCCCTGGCTCTAACCTCGAGTGTTAGCCTGTTTACTTTTTGCAAACCTTGTGAGCACGCAAACCCAAACGCTGTGACCTCGCGCCAAATGTTTTTATTGGTTTATTAAGTAGCCTACAAACAGGCGAGTTATGAAAAATTGAGTGCGAGGGATATGTTCAATCACACAAAAAGATTTTGGAATGAGACGGCCAACTGTAGTAGCGTTTAGTCCACTGTCTATAATAGCCTAATTTAGAGATCACTTTTTTATTTATTTTAACCGACAACTTTGATCGGTTAACGTTGATACGGTCAGCCATCGGTCAAACGGTCATCGGTTAACATCCCTAGGCAGGTGTTAACTTTACCAACAGTCTTGCTTAAAAGGGGTTCTAAATAAAACAAAAATGTAGTCCATACTACCTTTATTTGTTTTGTATATCATTTCAAACTGCATTTCCACATTGCAATTTTGTATAGACTATTCATAAACTGATTTAATAGAAAGGTTGCTATATCGTTATGTATATCGTTATCGGGATATCAAATGAGCTATATCGGGATATGAAATTTTGGCCATATCGCCCAGCCCTACGAGCAACCGCAATGTCCAAATGATTTCTCCTGAGAGAAAAAAAAAACATCTGCGAGTTCGTACGACAGCAAAAATCGCACCGTGTATGCCTGCCTTAAAGGTCCCATGGCATGAAATTCTTATTTTATGAGGTTTTTCAACATTAATATTAGTTCCCCTAGCCTGAATGTTGTCCCCAAGTCACTAGAAATTTTGATCAGTATAAAACGAGTTCTGGCCGTCTTTCTCTGCCTCTGAGAAACTGAGAGCTCAGACGAGCTGATCTTGAATTCTCCTGTTAGGACGTCACACCAGGAAAGGTTTCCGCCCCTTCCTCTGCTTCGCCCGCCCAGAGAATTAGTAAAGAAAGAAGTCAGTTTATCAGTGGCTGTCAGCAGCTCAGGCTTTACCATACGGATTCAACAGCACCGCCACAAACAGTGAGTAACAGAGTTCATTAATGCCTGATCTGGGATCAGTGAGTTCTGATGTGTAGCTAATCTTTCAAGTTCACTCAGACTTTCTTTTTAAATCGTTTAATACTGTCAGTCCTGCAGCTGGCCGTCTTGATGCATCAGGGAATCAAGCCAGTGACTAAAACCATCAACTTCACGTCATTCCTGTTAGCACCATGTAACAAATCTGTTATTTAAATGATTAAACTACAGAGAGCGATCAAAGAACACTCTTTATAATGTTCGGATTGGTCAATCACACGTTTGAATGACGCTGCTCACTATGCTCAACAGAAGCTCTTACTGTATTCATGTCGATGTCGTGTTTATTGTTAGCAGTGGTGAAAGCATTTTGTGAGAGAATTAACGTTGCAAAGTTCACTCGTTTATTCAGAGCTCTCAGAGACAAACAAAATAAACTCGCGCTCTCAAAAACTCGGTACAATAACACTTCCTCAACAATCTTTCCCCAGCTCTGTTTCTGTCCGTCTCTCTCGACTGGCAGCGCTGCAGCTCGGCTCCAGCTCCTAACTAAACCACGCCCCCATCCGCACGATATCTAATTTTAAATGCAAAGATGTCAGCTAATCACAACAGTGGGTGTTTTCACTGAAGACTCACAGCAGGCACGCCTCTTGAAACAGAGCATTCCAAACAGAGGGCTAATATCAGTATAGAAAAAATGCCTTTTATTTCTAAATTATGTCATTTTTTTATGTAAAAACCATACTATCAATATAAGTACACCCCAGGAAACATTATAAAACAATAAAACAGCCCATGCCATGGGACCTTTAAGACAGAACTTCAACAAGTGAGCAAAAACAAGAGGTGTCCCCCAATCTTCACCACTTACTGTACGGATGTGGGTGAAACCGGCCAATGACCTTCAGGGTGAAGTCTCACATTTAATCAACACCAGGGACCGAATGTCACAGACATGCCAGGCTCTCACGTCACGGTATTACTGCGCATACCCTCACCTGAGTTCTGATCAACATCACATGCAGCCAATCATCACAGCAATCACCACGAGCACAAAAGCCACACACACACTGTCCAGTCTCGTTTGCACTAGGTACTATTTCCCTGCTGCTTACCTAAGGACTCCATCAAAGCAAGTTACCCGTCTCCAGTGTCTTCATCAAGTCTCCATCGTTCTCCTGAGTCTAGCGTGTGTGTGTTCCGTGTTCTCCAGCATTCCTCTACTCGAAAGTCTCCATCGTCTGTCTGCCACTGCACCCTGAGAATCATCACCAAGGTCCATTCAACTGCACCTATCCACTTCAGTCAAGTTGCTATATATACTGGTTGCTCAATAAACCTGATTCACTTTACCATCTCTGTAGCTCTGTACCATAACACCAAATGACAACCCTCCTGATCTTCTGCTCACTTCCTGTCTGACAGGACATTTCTCCTCATCAATGATGACACTAACAAAGTCTTGACACACACACAGCACCAATAAAGATGAACATACTGAAGAAAAGTTGAATGAACATTCTGTAGCAAAATAAAACACAACTAATTTTAGAAGTGTAAAAGATGCATTATTAGGGCTAATACTTACAAAAAGCCCTCATAAACCACCTTGTGACAGCAATGCCCTTCCTAAGGAGCAAAGACAAGTGGACCTGTGTGAAATCAAAATAAATCTGATTCCCTTTCAGTCGGTCACTTCGACATACATCGGAATGACCGACGAATTGGGATCACTTCTGGGAGCCCCTATCAGCTTCGAGATATAGGAAACGGCCCAATGAACATTGGAGTGTGTGCTTTGCATATCGGCACAAAACAGCGCGACCGCGATCTCACTGCTGCAGAGAGAGCTGCTGTTCTAACAGCAAACAGAGAAACGGAGCAAATTGTACTACACACACGACTAGTGGTGTAACGGATCACAAAACTCACGGATCGGATCATTTTTCGGATCAGAAAAAAAGGGGGGGGGGGGGGATTTTTTTATTTGCTTTCCATTTATTGTATGAAAATTTTTGGTATTAGCATAACCTATATGGTTATGGTTTTAACAAATATAGGCTAAAATAAATAAGCAGCTGAATGAATCACATTTTACTCAGTTGTTAAAGTGTAACGTGAAATACAACCTGTGATGTAAAAATGGGCCTGAGCATATAATGAAAAACAAAAACAAAAAAACAAGATTAGGATGTCAACATTCTCAGGGGAGAGAGAAGACCTCTCACGTCTGTTTAACACACAATCATTATTTTTATTTAAAATCCAGAAGTTGGTACTGAAGATGGCTTGTCATTGCAATTCTCTTTGTAGGTCTACACTCTTTTATAGATATCATGTTTAAACACACTACATTTAAACAATGATTTATTCAATGCATTACTTTTATATAGCCTTACCTTAGAAACCGGCTAGACTATGTTAAAATAACAAACATTTTAAATTAGAACTTACAAAAGACAAAAACAGCCAACTCATTTTTTTCTTTCATTTTTTAAAATCTTTTTAAAAGAAATCCTGCAGTTCATAAAGAACTTTTTTTCCACCTCCAGGAAAGAGTGCTCTCCATTATTTCACTTGTTTACCTAAAGCTAAAAGCCATTTTCCTTGCTTTACCCAGGGCAAAAAGCCATGTGTTGACTTTGAAACAGAGTACACTTACATTAGGCTATATGTATATTTGGGGAAATTACTAGATTTTCGCATTAATACATGTTTGTTTTAATGCAGACAGCGCGCTGTCCTTTTAATTCAGCGCGTTCAGCACAGCAAATCAGACTCGGTGCAGAAAAGATCGCCGCACTTCGCACTGATGTAGTGCAGCCTTTGCGACACTGCGTGCAGTGTGAAAACTGTGATCTGATAACATGGTACGGAAAAAAAACACGCACTGCAAACAGACTAGGCTGTGTGTGAAACGGGTATCAGCAGGTGTTGCTTCAGATAGCCATGCTCGATGTAATGCCACTTTCATACGGCTCTCTCATGCTGCCACAGGAACGTTACCTACTGTTACAGTTTTGTCCACCACCTTCTTCCGTCATCATTATATTTCACAGGGAAGCCAAAATGCTCTCTAATGCGATGTGAATGATGCGGGACGTTTTTAGAGTTCTTCTGCGCCTCCGCTAGCCATTGTTGTTGACTGATTATGCCTTCACTTGAACGACTGCTGTGTATAGTTTCACTGAAACTGCGAGTTTAAAGGAAAAAAAATACTTAAAAAGCAATATCGGCAAATGAAACGGTCTTTTACTCTGCGATCGCTAAACAATTAAGATGAATCGGAAAAAAAAATAATAATAATAATAATACCCGCAATAAATCCGCGTGTCACGTGCGTTCCGAACTGTGGAACGTGATCCGTTCGGATCACGGATCAACTGCGATCCGTTGCACCCATACACACAGTTGTTTCGTTGGGCGTGTTCCTTTTGGTGAGCGCAGATAAAGGCTGCACTACAAAACCTGTATTTCTGCCGCGGTCGATCCCTGGGTGCTTCAGCACTAAAAGAGCAGGGCTGCATTTCCCGATAACATTGTCTCTTAGCGCGCTACGAAGACTAAAGGTATAACTTTACTGAAGGTATACCATTTCTAGGTGTGTTCCCCAAACTATACCTTAGTAGGTCGCTTAAGGTATACCTTCTTAAGTGCGACGTTAGCGGGTGCTGTCCGTGGCGGCAGTGCTGAATTGGCTTATATCGATGGCTCAAGAATCGATTATTTACTCTATCTAGGGGCTGTTTCACTGCGTTATGTGAAAAAAATTATGTTGTGTGTGTGTGATTTTTTTCCCTAGTAGCAGCAGATAGAAGTAGTCCAAATGTGTATTATCCCTTTATTATGTGTATTATTGTAAGTCAATTAAATAACTGGCAGTGATATTATATTTAAGATGTGTCAACTTTGTGTGTGGGTGTCCTGAGTGTGTGTGTGTGTGTTCCCTAACTTTCCCTAAAGCCATAAATCCTGGTCCTTGTGGGGACATTTGTTAGTCTCTTTGAGGAAAACTGCTTATAAATCATATCCTAATGTATGTTTTCTGAAAATGTAAATATGCAGAGGAAGAACATGAATACCTTCACGCATATGAGGATGTAGATTATGGATCATCAGTGGATGAAGATTCGAGTAGATCTGGAGGTTCAGTCGGAGGAGACGACAAAGACAACGGTGGAAAATTCTATCAGAGCACAAAAACAGGAAGTGATGGAGGAGGTTTGCCAAAGTTGGTTTTTCTAAGAATATGAAAAACTATGGTAGTTATAGTCATTTTCTGTCTCTACTGCACCGAAACACTTATTTACTAAAAGATTGTACACTGTAAAAACAAAAAACCAATAAAGTAAAATATCTTAATTCAAATAAAGTGCAAAAACAATAATTTTACAGAAATTTACATTAAAAGGTTTAGTGAAAAACACAGATTTAAACTGATTTTTCATTGTTTAAATCAAGATATTTTACTTTCATTTTACAGTTTTTGTTTGTTAGCGGTAGCTGCCAGTCTTTTACCATTTGTTTATGATTTTTTTCTACAGTGTTAAACTGTTCTTTTACAGATTTTCTTTGTTTAAATAAAGTTGTTTTACTTTAATTTTATGTTTTTTGTTCGGCAGCCGTAGCTGCCAGTCATTTGACCGTTTTTGTATGATTTTTTTAAAGTGTAAAACCGTTCTTTTACAGATTTTTCCTAGATTATAATGATCAAACACCCTCAATAAAGTGACAGTACTAAACATTCAGCTAAACAGTTATTTAACAGATTATTACAATAAAAAAACATTCAATGAAGTGTTAAGGAGGAATTGAAAAACTAAAAATTGAATTTAGCTTGTAAGGTAGGGTTACTAATATCATGATTGTACAATGTCATTATCTCACCTTATAACAAAAAAAAAAATCTTTAATTTGTTTAAATAAAGTTGTTTTACTTTAATTTTATGTTTTTTGTTTATGTCATTTAGCTTGAAAGGTAGGGTTACTAATATCATGATGAGGTCATTATCTCACCTTATAACAATTTGTGCCGTTTACATTTTAGCATGTATTTTCCAAAATCAGTTTTATATGGTTTTCCTCCATTTTTTTACCTTTTAATTTAGAATCCAAACTATATAGTGTAATTAGAAAAATAAATCAAAACATACAACAGAAGGTCCATGATCCTGCACCAGAGAACAGACACAGCAGAAAAAGGGCAATCCTCTTCCAAATCTCCAATCAGCTGGATCCTTAAAAGAAAGAAAGAAAAATACATTGAGTCCCTGAAAAGTCCTTAAAAAGGGAGGAGTTAATTTAGTTGTTTATTAAGCTGGTGCCCCTTTAAGAATGAATGCACAGAATGACATGCATCCAGATTCCCTCACCTTAACTTAATTTTAGATATAACATTTACATTTAAATCAAGTGAATACCTCACGTGACTAAAATAATTTTGTGTGCATTTTACCAAAGGATAATTGATTTTGGGATCACATGCTGTCTGAGAGACATGTCCCGCTCTTTATTCTTCATTCATGCATGTTTCTTTATCAAAATGTCAGTGACTTTAAGTAGTAACTTACACTCCATGATATGAAAAGATACTGCAAAATCTCTAGTCAATAACATTGTCACCGCGCTCAGCCCTGTCTTAACAGTATTACAACATAAAACACAAAATATGTACATTAATCACGATTAACATATCACTTCAGTGAAAAATATCTTGATGTGACAGTAGAAAAAATATAAAGGTAACTTATTTACCTTCTGCTGCTTGCCGTCTGTTGTCCGCCATTGGTAACTTGAATGTGTGTTCATCTTCATGTTTTTTCGTTCAGTCGACATCCCACAATCAAAATTTGTCCAAAATAAGATTTTAACAGATGTAAAATGATCTATGTAAGTTAATGCTATTACTATTGGACCGACTGAAGCAGTCTACTGCAGATTAGAAGCCGCGTCTGAACACTCTCCACCGGCAACGGCTGTATATTCAAACCTGAGCGCGAGCGCCGGTAGAAGGCGCGGACTGCTGTCATTGGCCGGATGACGTTCAGATTGACCAATCACGTTCAAATTTACACAGAAACGACCTGTTTTAAACTACAGTTGGCAAATGTGTATATTTATTTTTATTTGCGGTTATATTTAATTTAATTTTGTCAAATGGTGTTTTGTGGTGTGGGCAGAGGCCTGGAAGTTTCAGCCTGGAGAGCAGTGCAGATTTGTTCTCTTTACAAACAGATTATTGTTTGATATAGTTCGCTATATAGCTTGCTATATTTGTATCAAGAATTACAGCGTTTGAATGTAAAAAATACACCTATACTGTAAAAAAGAAGGAAAAAAAATTAAGAAATTAGGAAATGGTCAAATGACAAAATTAAAGAAAAGAAAAAATCCATAGCTGCCAGTCATTTGACCATTTTTTTATGATTTTATTTTTTACAGTGTAAATATAAAACTAATAAGATTTACTTTAAAATTACAAAGAATAATGTTAAATTGTTAGTATGGACATAAACCTTTAATATAATGAGCCAAAAATGTTATTACAGATTATTTTTGTAATTTAACATACATTTGTATGTAATTTAGGAAAACAGAAAAAATACTGTGTAAATAATACAGTGATTTTCCTGTATAAAAAATGAGAATTACTGTAATTTGTCATTAATGATACAAGCATTAAAATAATGGTCAAGTTATTAATTTACAGATATTGTTCGTAATTAAATGAGAATTACCGTAATTTGTCATTAATGATCAAATCCTTAATATAATGGTCAAGTTATTAATTTACAGATATTGTTTGTAATTTTACATGAATTTGTATGTTTTTTATTAAAACAGAAAAATACTGTATAAATAATACAGTGATTTTCCTGTATAAAAAAATGAGAATTACTGTAATTTGTCATTAATGATATACTCCCTAAAATAACAGTCAAATTGTTTATTTACAGATATTGTTTGTATACCCTTCAAGTTTCAAGTCAGTGTTCAATAAATAATTAAGTTTAGAAATGTTGTGCACCAACTTATTATTAGTGTGACATTTTATCATACAAATGAAGGGGAAAACTTCAAACTATTGGCCATCGGCTGAACCTGACATCGGCATGGGCGTCTATCGAAAAACCCATATCAGTTGATCTCTAATTACTTTTACAGCCAATCAGATGAGAAAGGCTTCACTCAACCATATTTGCATACAGAAGTTATAAAAGAGTTTTACACTCTTAAAGAGACAGTTACATACAAACCCAAACCTGTGTCAGTGCTCTATTAAAGGTTATTCTGTAAACATAACGTTCACATGTGTACTTAGAGCGCCAGGCTGAATTAACAAGGACAGTACACCTCTTCAAAAAGTACATCTAAAACCACTTTTTGGCAGAAGAGTCGGCTGTTTAAGTTTTTATTTAAAATGTTTGTGATTTTAACATAAGAAAAGTCTTCTTCTTTTTTAATGTTTTGCCATTGTTTGAGCAACGTAATAAATCAATAACTGACAAACAATTTTCAGTAACAACATTTGGATTTGAAATAAAATTAATAAATGTTGTGTTTGTGGTATACAGCCGACTCTTGTGCCTTTTCTTTTGCATTAAATCTTTTTATAAGATAATCCTAAAGAACTTCATGAAGAACTTGTTTTTCCACCTCCATGAAGAGACGAGTGCCAGTCGTCATGTTGTCCTGTTGAGGTAAGATGCAGTTTTCCTAGCTTTACCCTGGACTAAAGCCATATGTTGACTGTTTAATTATATGCATTTATGATTTTCTTTCAATTTTTATTTGAAGGTGTTGGTGTTGCAATGGTGTCAAGCTCAGGTAAGAATTAAATTACATTCAAACATATGGAACAATTTTCCCTCAATGATTTATGAAATATTAGCCAATAGTAGGCAATAGTTTACCTTAAGTCTATTAAATTATATTTCACTGCGCTCTTACATTTATGTTTAAAAGTGGCATTGAACTTATAAAGTCTAGATGAGCCGGTAGACCAACTTCAACATGATCAACTACACAAAAATGTCCTCATGGGTTTAACCATGTCCTCATTGAGAAAACACAAACACATGATATAATTACCTCAGGTGTCAGGTTTTTCTAGTCAAGAGCAGTGAGTAATTACTTTTGTTCTTTAAATTAATGTCATCATAATTGGCTACTGTCACTTTAAGATCTTCCGCTTGTAACGCTTGTGTCCGGGTGAAAAATGTGGATAGCTCCCTTAATGTAACTGGAGTTGATGCAAACACGGAGGCGATTAACATCAAACAGTTCGCACTTTATTCCCCGCTGAACTCTCATCACAAACTCCATTTCCATCCACAGCATTACTTAATAAAACAAAATAACTGACTGTTAGCAACAGAAAACAGAAATCCCCACACATGGGAGCTCAAGACTCAGTGCGCACATACACAAACTGCAGACCTCTTTAGCAGGGAGCGCGCGCAGCTCTTAAAGGGGCCACACTATATTTCTACACGTTACACACTGTCGCCCATGAAGCGGATCTCACATGCCTCTCATTTCATCATTTCAACTCTTTATATTAATTTGTTTTACATCATTTAACTAATTTAAGACTGTTCTTATGAGGATACTCAACAAAACTGGCATTTTGGCATAATTGTGTGTTACTGTTAGTTAAAGCGTGTGAGAGAGCTCGCTCATCTTTCTGTGCGTTGTGTGTCACAGACTGTGCATTCTCTTTGCCTTGTCACTTTTGAATGGTTTTAAAGCATTTGCATGAATAGGAGCGTGATCATATAATGTAACACTAGCCAAAGGATTCTGCGTTAAATATTTACCACCTAAGTCAACTTACCTGCGCAGAGATCAACAGCTCAGTTGAGGTGTAGGTTGCCAGGTCACAAATGGGTTAAAATCAGTCTATGGATGTGTCGATTGTTTGAGTAGGCGTTTTCTGGGGTAGTAGGGATCACTAATAATGCGATCACCCCGTCCCTGGCCAAGTGGCTCCTCTTGAGGCCCGATCCGTCCCTCTGCTTAGGCATCATGCTTTCGGATCAGGCCATGTATGCACTGATTCCTGCCGAACTGCTCAGGTGCTTACCAATGGGCACAGGGGTTAGGTCCCCCTGTGCCAACAAAACCTCTGTGACAAAACTAGAAAGAAAGCCTTGAAACAATCGGATTACCCAATGCCGACCACTGCACGGACCACGACTACGAATTAGCAAATCCGAACTGACTATCAGTGAAGTGAACATCAGAGGACTACGGTCCAATATTGGGGATCTTGCCAACTGTTGCTCAGTGAAGAAACCCTCCATAGTCATCATAGTTGAAATCTTCCTTGACTCCACCATTCCAGACGGTGCTGATTTAATCCAGATACTTGGCTACTCGCTCAACTGTCGCAGGGACCGCATTGGAAAAAATGGTGGTGGTATAGGAGTATACTGTATAGAAGGACTATCCATCTATCATAATCCATCTAGAGATCTTGATGACTTTGAACTCATGTGGTTCACTGTTGCTCTGAAAACCGCCCCCCAAGTGCCTCCTGTGAAATCTTGGACTACCTTGACAAGTTCACATTCTCAGTGATGGACGAATATAGAGCACAGTCTGTAATGCTCATAGGCGACTTCAATGTACACCACCACGAGTGGCTGGGCAGTAATATAACAGACACTGCTGGACGGCGAGCCTTACAACTCGCCAACTGTCTGGGGCTAGATCAGATTGTCAGGGAACCAACTAGATGAGATAATATTCTAGATCTAGTTCTCTCAGACACACCAGCAAACACTACCACCTTAGCACAAATGGGATCCTCTGACCACAAGCCAGTTTAAATACAGTTAAAAATCCCTGTCTTCAGAGATAAGCCATTCAAGAGAACAGTATGGAGATATGACAAGGCTCACTTCTGGGAAATGAGAGGTTACCTTACTAATATTAACTGGCCCAGCATTCTCAAGGATGAAGATCCTGAAATCATCTGCAGTACCTCCATACTGCGAGATGCCATGGCATCATATACCAGCAGCCATATCACCCTATAGCCCAAGGTTTCCCACTGAAGCTTAGCAGGGCTGAGCCTGGTCAGTACCTGGATGGGAGACCATCTGGGAAAACCAGGTAGCTGCTGGTAGAGGTGTTAGTGAGGCTAGCAGGGGGCGCTCACCCTGTGGTCTGTGTGGGTCCTAACACCCCAGTATAGTGATGGGGACACTATACTGACAAAAAGCACCATCTTTCGGATGAGATGTTAAACCGAAGTCCTGACTCTCTGTGGTCATTAAAAATCCCAGGATGTCTTTCGGAAAAAGAGTAGGGGTGTAACCCCAGCACCCTGGCCAAATTTGCCCATTGGCCTCTGTCCATCATGGCCTCCTAATAATCCCCCTCTCCTGATTGGCTTCATCACTCGGTCTCCTCTCCACCAATCAGCTGGTGTGTGGTGAGCGTTCTGGCGCAATATGGCTGCCATCGCATCATCCAGGTGGATGCTGCACATTGGTAGTGGTTGAGGAGATTCCCCCCTCCATGTAAAGCGCTTTGAGTGCCTTGAAAAGCACTATATAAATCGAACGCATTATTATTATTATTATATTCCCAACAAGACCATCACTTAAAAGCCCGGGGATAAAGCCTGGTTAAAAACAGAGTGCAGAAGATTAGCCATGAGAAAAAGAAAGCTTTATCACAACATACGGACCTCTGATGACCCGGCTATGAAACGGATGTTCCTCAAGGCAAGAGCAGCTTTCAATCAAGCTGAAAAGAGAGCAAAAAGGGAGTATTACACCGAATTGAGGAATGATCTTGCAGATAACTCACTAAGCTCAAAAAAATGGTGGGGCATAGTAAATTCACTTTCAGGCAGAAGTGGTTTCACAGACATCCCTGTCATTGAACACTGGGGTACCACACACATCTGTGCAAAGGCTAACATCTTCTGCCAAACCTTTGCAGAGAAGTGTACTTTGCGCGATGCATCTGAACAATCGTCTCCTCAGTGCCAGCAACCAACATCCTCTTTTCCCCATGTGCATTTCAAACCCAAAGACATTAGAAACATTCTTCGCAACCTTGATCCAGCAAAGGCAATGGGACCTGACGAAAATCCAACAAAAGTCCTTAGAGAATGTGCAGCAGAATTGGCCAGCCCCCTTAGTTGTCTCTTTTAACTTCTCTTCTCACATGGCGTGTTCTCCGAACAATGGAAAAACGCACGAGTGATACCAATACATAAAAGAGACTCAAAATCAGACCCAACAAATTATCGTCCCATATCCCTCCTTTGAGTCCTTAGCAAAGTGATGGAATCCTCAGTTCATAGACAGCTCCAGGGCTACCTCTTCCGCCATAAACTAATTTCTAATAAACAGTGTGGATTTAAACTGAACCATAGCACAACAGATCTCTTTACAGTTTTGTCGCAGACGTGGAACAACATCTTGAGGTGTACATTGTTGCACTAGACATTAAAGGAGCGTTCGACCAGGTTTGATATAACAGGCTTCTGGATAAGCTTTCTGCTAAAGGCATAACTGGGCCATTACATTCTTGGCTACAGAACTACCTGGAAGGAAGATCCATCCAGGTCGTGCTCTCTGGTCAGTCCTCATCACCTCAACCAATCAACGCCTCGGTGCCCCAGGGATCCATTCTCGGCACGCTATTATTCTCCATCTTCATAGACGATGTAGTAGAACAGTGCGATAATAGCGTTTTTCTATATGCGGATGATTACACAATTTACACCCCAGTAGCATCACTTAATGGTTCCAATGTGGCAGCATCCCTAAATAAAGACCTGGAGAATATTCGCAGGTGGGCTGATACCTGGAAGGTCACGTTCAAGCCTAGCAAATGCAAGGCTATGGTTCTGTCGAGAAAAAGACTTCCATCCTGCCCAGACCTTTTTTGGGGGGCAACCAGAATTGAACAGTTGAATATTCTGGGACTATGTATCGATAAGAAGTTGCTATGGACTAATCATCTGTCAAACATCTGCAAGCGTCCTGGACAGTGTCTTGGAGCTCTGTGTAGGATGGCCAACAAGCTTGATGTTAAAGGTAGGGCCAATGTCTATAAGGCACAAGTTAGGAGTACCATGGAGTACTCATGCCTTGCCTGGATGAACGCATCACAGACCACCCTTAGGCAGCTTGACAACATCTAGAAAAAGGCACTGAAAATCATTGGGGAGGATGAGGCCACTGCCCAAAGGAAATATGCAATCAGCCAGCTCAGCCAACGTATAACTGGTGCAGCAACAACTGTGCTTTTTAAAATGCACACTGAAAACTGTCCAGAGGATGTCAAAGCTCTGCTACCTAAACTACTTCCGATATATCCATTTCCCGTTTTTTTCCCTATATTTAAGCATTTTCTCATAATCGGGTATCGGTATCGGTTGTGAAAAATCAATCACTAGTCAAAACGCCTCCTGATATTTCAACTCTGCAGGCGTGGCTCAGATCAACTCTTGACTTTCAGCATTTCTCTTTCAGTTATCATTTCAAGCTGTTGGTGTTGAAATGGCGTCGAGTTCAGGTAAGTACAAATATTTGCAGTATTTATGAAATATAAGCCAACAATAGGCAATGGTTTACTTCATTTAGTTTATTATTTCACTGCTCTCTTAGATTTGTTTTATATTGGGATGACCGTCAAGAAACAAATAACTGATTAAAAGGCGACATCTCACATACTTTTACACGTACGTTTTTTAACTGCACATCAAATATATAATCATTTTTATTTTAATATTGTTTTCAGATTTTGCTATAAATTACTAATGTATTTATTTGTGTAATCATTTTGTTCTGCTGAATATTTATGGTCAAGAGCCACTACTGCATTTATACTGTATATAAGCCTATTACAAAACAAGTTGTATACAATTTCTATGATTTTTAAAGAAATAAGAATAATGAAAATAATCTTCTGTATTTCCATTTCTGGTTTAAAAAATGAAAGGGTGCAAAGTTATACCTAATTCACTGAAATAAATACAGAATCACTTTTTTCTAATCTCTGCAGGCGTGGCTAAGATGACCTCTTGACTCTCAGCTTTTCTCTTTCAATTTTGATTTCAATCTGTTGGTGTTGAAATGGCATCGAGTTCAGGTAAGAGTCAGACACAAATATTTGCAGCAAAGTTTCCTCAGTGATTTATGAATTATTTATGAATTATTAGCCAAAAGCAGGCAAAGGTTTGAATGATACTAGCAAAAAAATTTACATAAACTTTTCAATACATGATCAATACAATACATAAATCAAATCTGTTGTCTAGGATGACCACTTTACAATATTCTTTTTCTTTTACTGATTCACTTAGACAAATTATTATGAGCAACCCACTGCTCCAAAGAAGTTTTTATGCTAAATGTGTGGACATTTATTGTTGGTTGATTTGAGGTAGTAGCCTATTTATATATTTTTTAATGTAGGCTATAGATCATGGGTGTCAAACTCCCCAACTCTAATCAAGCATGCGTAAACCAGCTAATCAAGGTCTTCAGGGATTACTTGAATATTACAGGTGTGGTGAAGTGGGTTGAAACTGAACTCTTTAGGTGTCACGGGTGTGTAGGCAGTAAGACAAAGACAGAATAAATTCCAAACGTTGTTTAATAACAATTGATTTCAAAGCAGGCAGACAGGCAATAGCACAACACATCTAACAAAACAGAGAACAGACAAGGACAGGAGCAATGGTAACACTTTAGAAAGGGGCGCTAATATGCATTAACTCATGCTAAACTAATGCACAGAAAAATCATAATCATGAGGAACTAACCCATTTATTAATGATTACTGTATCAGCAACAGATGAACATTCAATATGATTAATAGATTAAATAATCATTAACATTGTTATTAGTTAATTGTGTCATAATGTATTAATTACCTAATAACATATTATATTAACTAATAGTGTAAATTAATGTGTTAATTACCACAAGGGGTCAAAGCCATGCATTTCAACTTCCGGTTGTCTGCTTTAATTAATCATTAGCTAATGATTTACAAAGGTATTGTAAGGGTGGATCGCCTACAGTGGTTCTGACTGCAGGGTTGCCGAACGACTAAAGAAACGTTATCAGCGTGATTGTAGAAAACTGTACATTTCTTGTCTATAACCACCCACTGCAACTTATACCAATGACGGAAATAAGCGCAGTTACAATAGCAAAATATGTGGGAGAGCGTTGCTTTAATGTGACTATATTGTATTGCAATAGGGAGCACTTTCAAAGTCAATACCAAACCAAAACTAGTTAGCAAATCATTTATAATTGAAAGAATTTAATGACAAAATCCGGTTATGGTTACACTTAAAATAGTTACAAAATAAATGAATGAGATGATAAAACTTATACCATTAATCGTACCCAGCATGTGTAGAATGTTACCTGAGAGATAGGGAGAGATAGAGAGAGATCGAAAGATAGAAAGAGAGAGAAAAGAGAAGAGCCAAAGAAGGCCCTAGAAGAGACAGCCAGAGAAAAAGAGAAGACCTTCAGAGGAAGAAGACCCAGAGAAAAGACCTCGAGCAACAGTTGCAATCTTCTTTTATACATCCCTTGACCATGTGACTGAAACCCTGAGACATTCAAACTGACCAGTCAGACCAGACTTCCCCCACTGTACTACAGGTGTGGCACCATTTGGCCTACAGGCCCTAAACATCTCTTTGTCTTTAGGAATCCCAAACAGCCCCACTGATAAGAGAGAGGGGGGTGAAACACAGTAAAACAAATGTCTTTGTTCAAAGAAAAATATCAAAATATCTTTGATTATTTTGGATTCTTTCAGTATCATTATGTTAAGACTTTACTTGTTGAAGCACATAACTATTAACTAATTCAAAATCACAATGACATAATACTTAACAATTAGTTAATAGTCGTGTCTCAACAAGTGAAACATATATATTGAGAATAACAGAGGGCCTAACACAGAGCCTTGTGGCACTCCATAATTTACAGACGTTATCTCAGATTTCCTTCTGTTTAAATAGACAAAATGGCAATGGTCTGATACAGTTGGAAGTCAACCATAATGCCTATTATAGGTGACCGGGCTTTCTCTGTTGCAGCTCCTAGGCTTTGGAACAACCTTCCGCTGTCTGTAAAGACCTGTCCTTCATTGGGTGTTTTTCAGCGTGTGCTTAAAACTTATTTGTTAGCTTTTAATAATGCTTTGTAAGTTGTGTGTCATATGTTTCTATTGTTTTTGTGCTTATTTTTTATTTATTTATTTTATTTTATACCTCCTGTACAGCACTTTGGTTTCACTAGTGGTGTTCAAAGTGCTTTAAAAATAAATGAAGTTGAAGTTGAAGTATTACAGCCACGTTTACCAAAAATAACCCAGTCACATTTTAAAGTAATTCACCTGTCTGCCTGCTTTGAAATTAATTGTTATTAAACGACGTTTGGAATTTATTCTGTCTTTGTCTTACTGCCTACACACCTGTGACACCTACAGAGTTCAGTTTCAACCCACTTCACCACACCTGTATTCAAGTAATCCCTGAAGACCTTGATTAGCTGGTTTACACGTTTAATTAGAATTGAATGGGAGGACATTTTGCAAAACAGCAACAATTCCAGCACTTTGTAAGTGGAGCTTAAGTTATAAATTGACAAAAAGAATGAAATACTACAATGATGGTAATTTCCTAATCCTAGTACTTTATAGACCTACAAAAACCATGAAAAATCAAAACAAGAGCTATTGACATTGTACAATAATGAAACAAAAGATTTTTGATTAATGCAGAGAGATTTGTAGGCTGCAGTTCTAAAACACATTATGTTTGTCATGATCCCAGCCTGTGTTCCTCTGTCACATATTTACTGTGTGGCTTCCTGGACTTATTTTTAAGTATTTCCTGTTTCTTGTGCTATGTTTTGTAGTTCTTTGTAGGTGTTCATGTTGATAAGTTTTCCAATTACCATACCCCTTGTTATTTTGTTAAATCAAATTACTAGTGATTGTATTTGATTTTTGTTCAGCCTTTTTGCATTTTTTGCAAAAATGTCTTTAATTGCTGCAGTGCAATGATACAGAGGCAGAACCTATAGTTCTTGTCTTAAGCAGAATTAGAACCCCGGTCCCCTGGACACAGATCTGACGTGCTTCCTGAGTGAGCTAACTCAAGGTTGGGGATTTTGAGACCCAATTGCAGAAGAAAAAAGAAAAAATATTGAGGAAACGAGTGGCATAAACTTCAAGTAGCTTTTACTTTGTAGATTGATCTAGTGATGTTACGTCTGACACCGATGCTCCGAAGCTTGCTTCAAACTCGAACGGTCCTTGAAATGAACCACTGCTTCGGAGCTTGTATCATTACGTCACTAGTCACGTGAAAATGCCTTCTGAAGCAAATAAACTGCTTCAATCCTGTAGTGAACCACCTGACTGCTTTCACAGCCCAATCAGTGTTGATAGGTTTGAAAGCTGCCGGCTGTATTTCTTATGTGCTTTCACACATGATACTGCCATGCTAAAAAATAAATAAATAAATAAAAAAACAAAAAAATAAATTTAAAAAAAACACTTTTACTGAAATTCTATTGCATTTAATGGTTTTCATGGGAATTGTATTGGTTGTAATGGGAATTATTGTGGTCTCTGCGGGTCTCTTCTGATATGTGTTGGGTTCTATTGGTAGGGGCATTACATCCTAATGGAATATGTCCCACACACAAAGAAAAAAAAATCTGTAGTGGTTTAAATTGTAAAAGCCAACGGTTCCTATTGGTATTTTAATAGAAACCAATAGAATTTCTGTGATGGTTTCCAGCTTTTTAAAGCTGGTCTGATCTTCTGTCCTTGTCTAAAGAAATAATTACACACCCACACATCATTAATGTTTTATTATCAAGGTGAACACATGAAATTCCTCAGTATCTGTAAAATGTACCTACATAAATGAGCTTCACAGCACTAACACTGTTTCAGCTTCGATCGCCTCGGTGAACACGTAATAAGGGGCATGCATAAGCCTACTTGCATTTTATGGTTGTCAGCTTTGTTGCATTACATTTACTTCACCAGGAGATGGTGCTGCAATTTCTATCTGAATGAAGCTTCGAGTAACGAACCATTTTCGACACAATTGTATCAGAAAGCAATAATGCTTTGAAACGCTTCATTTGGCCATCACTAGACTGATCAAAAACAAAGTACAAACAAAAAAACTAGCGTCAAAGATTTCAATGGTCACAAAAAGGAAAACAAAACAAGCACAATGGCTCATAAAAAGACTCACGGAATGCACTGGGATACACTGGTAGGTAGGCTCAAGACTGAACAAAAAACAATGACTAATGGCAAACTTAAATAGACCCTAACACAGGTGAGTATTATCAACATTGATTGTTAAGTAAAATAAAGAGTTCTTGCTAATGGTTTCCCCCTGGCAACTGGGAGGAGGATTGCAGGCAAAAGACCTACCGCGCCCCCTTGTGACTAGGAGCCATGCTGCTGATCATGGCAGGAGTGTGACCCCTAGTGGTTGGAGGAAATATTGCTGGTTAAAGTCTTACAGGACCCCCCCCCCCTTGATGAACGGCTCCTGACGTTCCTTTTAGTGCAGTTCGACTGTTGTCTGTGGAAGTCCCTGATAAGGTCTGGGTCCAGTATGTCTCTAGCTGGTACCCACGAACGCTCTTCTGGACCATAGCCTTGCCAGTCAACCAAATACTGGACCCCTCCCTGTACTTTGTGCATGTTCAATAATCTCTGCACAGGGTAAACCCGTTGCCCCTCCACCATCCGAGGAACTGGAGGTAGTTTATCTACAGGAGACAAAGGAGAGTAGATGACAGGTTTGAGGCATGAGACATGGAATGTGGGGTGTATGCGCATGGACCTGGGCAATAAGAGGCGATAAGACACCGGATTTATTTTCTTGAGAACATTGAAAGGTCCAATGTATTTAGGATCTAGTTTCCGTGACTCGAGGCGCAATGGCAGATTCCTGGTTGAAAGCCATACTCTATGTCCAGGACTGAATGATGGCCCTATCCGCCTACGTTGATTGGCCTGTTTCTGTTGTTCTCAGGATGACTTTAACAGGGCTGCCCAAACTCTCCGCCAGATCCCCCGGCACCTCCGGACTGACTGGGCCGCTGCTGGAACCTGTGCTTGGGCGTCCTGTTCAGAAAACATAGAGGGGGGTAACCCAAACTGGCATTCAAATGGAGACATACCCAGTGATGAGTGATGGAGATTGTTATGGGCAAATTCCGCCCAGACCAACTGGGAACTCCATGTGCTCTGGTTGTGGGAGACCAGACACCTGAGGGTATTTTCAATCTCCTGGTTCACTCTCTCTGTCTGACCATTGGATTGGGGATGAAACCCTGAGGACAAGCTGATGGTGGAACCGATTAGACGTCCAAAAGCCTTCCAGAATCTTGAGGTAAACTGGGAACCCCGATCAGAGACCATATCCTGAGGAAAACCATGAATTCTAAAGACATGTTGCATGAGAAGTTCTGCCGTCTGGCCTGCTGTAGGAATTTTAGAGGTGGGAATGAGATGACATGCCTTAGAAAATCTGTCGACTACTACGAGAATCACTGTGTTACCTTGGGAGTTGGGAAAGCCAGTAACAAAATCCATGGATATGTGGGACCAAGGTCATCTCGGGATAGGGAGGGGATGTAGTGCCGGATTGTAGACGAGGGCTAATTTCCATCCGTAGTCCCACGAGCTAAGGTCACATAGCTCACAAAAACAACCGTTATCAAGTGTCCTATAAACTATATTTACATAAGAATCAAAAATTAATTAGTCATCAGAAATACATCCATATGCACATGACGAAATACAAAAGTTAAATTACGACACAACATACTCACTAATGTGTGCAACTTTGGTTTGCCCATAACCATTTTTTTAATTGGACTTTGAACAAACTGTATGTAGGGCATTCTCTCAATGTTAGCGGAAGACTATTCCACATGCTCCCACCTCGGACAGACAGAACTGTCTGTCCAAAGGTGGTATACCTGTGGGGTATTATCAAGTCTCCTCTGGTGGAGGCTCGCGTGAGAGGACAAAGTTAAAACGGTTAAAGAACACGGCCCACTGAGCTTGGCGAGGAGTCAAACTCTTGGCTCCCTGGATGTAGGTGAGGTTCTTGTGGTCTGTCCATATCAGAAATGGGTGTTTTGCCCCCTGCAGCCAGTGCCTCCATTCTTCCAGTGCCAGCTTGACCGCCAGTAGCTCCCGATTCCCAATATCATCATTTATCTCAGCTGCTGTCAGTGAAAAGAAGGATGGAGTTTATTAGCCCTAGTCGCTCTCTGGGATAGAACAGCTCCCACACCCACGTCTGATGCATCCACCTCGGCAATAAAGGGTAACTCAGGATCTGGTAGAGTCAATATGGGAGTTGAAGTAAATAGCTGTTTGAGTTGTTTGAACGACTGGTTAGCCTTCTTGATCCACTGGAAGGGTGTGTCAGACCTCCTGGTGAGAGCTGTGAGGGGTTCTGCAATGGAACTGAAGCCTCAAATAAACCTCCTATAAAAGTTGGCGAAACCCAGGAAGCGTTGAAATTGTTTCAATGAATCAGGGAGGGGCCACTCCAGGACTGGATGGACCTTGCTGAGATCCATCTGTACACTGCCACATGAAAGGATGAAACCCAAGAAAGAGACTGTAGTGACATGAAACTTACTTTTCTCCAGCTTGACGAAGAGGTTGTTAAGAAGCAGACGAGATAGAACCTGCCGAACATGTTGAATGGGGTCTTTGTAACTCTGGGAAAATATTAAGATATCATCGAGATATACAAACACACATTGTTTCAACATTTCTCTCAGGACATCATTGATAAAGGCTTGGAAGATGGCCTGGGCATTAGCTAGCCCGAAGGGCATTACCTGATACTCGTAATGCCCCGTAGGGGTGTTGACAGCCGTCTTCCATTCATCCCTCTCCCAGATTCTCACCAGCTGGTACGCATTCCGGAGGGCTAACTTAGGGAAGATGGTAGCGCCCTGGAGGAGTTCAAAGCCTGTGGCCATCAGTGGCAGTGGATATCGATTCTTTACTGTGATGTTGTTTAGGCCACGATAGTCAATGCATGGGCGGAGACCGCCATCCTTCTTTCCTACGAAAAAGAAGCCAGTCCCCGCAGGTGATGTGGACGGCCGAAAAAATCTATTCTCTAGTGCCTTCTGAATATACTCATCCATTGCCGACCTCTCTGGAGCAGACAACGAGAAAAGTCTACCTCTTGGATGGCAAGTTCCAGGCAGCAACTCAATTGCGCAATCATAGAGTCGGTGAGGTGGAAGAGTGTCAGCCCGCGACTTACTAAACACATCCTGGAGATCAACATATTCCTGAGGAACTCGAGATAGGTCAGGAGAGGGAACAACCAGAGCAGGGGGTGTAAGTTTTACCTGTGGAACGGCTAGTACCTTAGTTCTTGGCATATCAGACTCATGCTGGATTCCGAGTTGTCATTTAGGCCTCAAAATAGACTCAGGAGTTGAAAAAAATACCAGCTATTGGACATGCACACCTCCATCTGGTGAAACGGCTGGTTGGCCAGTCAATCTGAGGATTGTGAGAAATTAGCCAAGGGTAACCAAGAATAACTGGGAACTCAGGTGTGCCAATGATAAGAAACGACTCCCAATGACAGTCTATTTCAAATGAAATGGGAATGGTGCGGTGTGTTACCTGGCTGTACCCCAGAGGTCTGTTGTCTAAGGAGGTTATCGTGAGCTTATCCTGGACTGTTATGAGTGGTATCCTCCAGCTCTTGGCCAGAGTGCTGTCCATGAAATTGCCAGCAGCGCCAGAATCGATCAATGCAGAACTCTTGTGCCAACCATTACCCCAGGAGAATTGCACCACCGTCAAAAAGCCAGCTGAAGATCGGGGTTAAGTTATTTCTCTCGTCTCAGCCCCCCTCTCTCTGGACGAGAAAACTGTTTTCCCAGAAGCTCAGGGCAATTAGTTTGAAAATGCCCCAGATCTCCACAATACAAACAGTGCCACTCCCGCATATGTTTGTCTCGTTCAGATTGCGACAAGCGATTCTTGCCAAGCTGCATGGGTTCCTCTGTGCAAAAGGTTTGGAATGCAGGTTGAACTGGACTTATGTTGCTTTGGGCTGTGAGTCGGTCTTGTTGTTTTTCAAATCCCCTAATCCCTAATTCGGTTATCCACTCGGATGGCGACATCAATGAGAGAATCTAAGTTAGATGCAGGATCTCGGAAGGCCAATTCATCTTTTAACTCAGGTGCAAGAGCCTGATGAAATGCTGCTTGAAGAGCCTGCTCATTCCTGCCACTCTCTGCTGCCAGGGTACGGAACTCGATAGCCATCTCTGCTACACTGCGTGTTCCTTGAGTAAGTTGCAGTAATCATTGGTCATTTCCGACTCCTCCTCCTGGATGGTGGAATACCCTCCTCATCTCTACTAGGAATTGCTCAGAGGTTGAAGTAAGCGGTGAACAACGTTCCAAGAGGGCCGTAGCCCATTCCAACGCTCTTCCAGAGAGAGCATTGAGTGATGAAGCCCCTACAGCCCCTGGTATTTCCATCGTATCTTTCAGGAGGTGGAAGCCTGGGCTCGAGAAGAGGAACTGCCGGAACTGGTTGAGGTTAGGGAACAGTGGGAGGAACCGGAGGTGTCGTGGGTAACTCCTGGGATGGAGGATTTTGAGGCAAGGTTAGAAGGTTCAACCGCTGAAGAATCTCTGCAAGCATCTGTTCATGCTGCTGAATAGCAGTTGCTTGAATGGTGAGCTCAAATAATTTTCTCTCCTTGACTCTCTGCTGGGTCCATCGTTTGGTTCAGTCTTGCTGTAATGATACAGAGGCAGAACCTATAGTTCTTGTCTTAAGCAGAATTAGAACCCCGGTCCCCTGGACACAGAGCTGATGTGCTTCCTGAGTGAGCTAACTCAAGGTTGGGGATTTTAAGACCCAATTGCAGAAGAAAAAAGAAAAAATATTGAGGAAACGAGTGGAATAAACTTCAAGTAGCTTTTACTTTGTAGATTGATCAAAAACAAAGTACAAACAAAAATTTAGCATCAAAGCTTTCAATGGTCACAAAAAGGAAAACAAAACAAGCACAATGGCTCATAAAAAGACTCACAGAATGCACTGGGATACACTGGTAGGTAGGCTCAAGCCTGAACAAAAAACAATGACTAATGGCAAAATTAAATAGGCCCTAACACAGGTGAGTATTATCAACATTGATTGTTAAAGGGGGGGTGAAACACTCAGTTTCAGTCAGTGTCATGTCAATCTTGAGTACCTATAGAGTAGCATTGCATCCTGCATATCTCCGAAAAGTCTTTATTTTTTTTATAATTATATAAGAAAGATGCGCTGTTCCGAGTCTTTCCGAAAAAAAGAGGCTGCAGTTGAACACGAGCAGGAGCAAAAACGACTAGAGCAGGACTTCTCTATGTGGTACAAGTTATACACTAACTATATAATATGCTTAGCGACTTGTGTTATTTACATATTTATACTTGAATTATATCGTCGTATTTTTGTTTTTGAAGGTGTACATGTGGGAAGTGCAGTTGTGCACGTGTGTGTGTGTGTGTGTTTACGCGTGGTTTGTGTGGACAATTGTAGTAAGCGGACTGGTTTTGCACGGCAGGCTAGTGTTTACATAGAAAGACATGGAATAGTAGCGCATTTGAATGAGGAAGCGTGCTTATTTAGTTCAACATATTTCCCCACTCTTTGTGTATTGTTGTTTGGAGTGCTTTTACAATACACAAACATAAAGTTACACATATAGTGGCCAGCTAAACAAATGTATATGCACTAAAAATCGCATTCTCCATTGATCAATTAACTATACGTGATCATGTTTGGGCTACTTGATGGGCATAGGCAAAAACACAGACATTTGAAGCAGTCTCACTCACCGCCTGCGGTTCTAACGTTGGGACCTTTATCGTTGGGACTGCTCCATCCTTCAGCATTAGGCGATCGGAAAATCCGGCGTAGAGCTGGGCCTTGTTTATGAAACAGTCGGCACCGAAATGCAGTGAACAGACATAAACCTTTGCGCAACTCAGTTGCTGATCCGGAAAAGCAAATTCCACCCACTGTTGCCTTAACGCGCGGGTTTTTGGCAATCTGTACAGGACTGTCTTGGTCTGGCAACCAAAAACGCACTATTTTGGTGACATTATTAATTTTTTGAAGTCACATCACCTGTGCAGCGCAGCCTACGAGCCCCGCTTTGATGGGTGTAGCCTGTTGCTTTCGCTCTCTCTCTCACGCTCTTCCAGTAGAATTGTCCGTACGGCCCATACAAGGAAATTCCGAAATTTTAACGTCAAGTGGACCCATGATCGAAAAAAAATTGCCGAAACTTATGACTAACCGGAAGTAGTATTTTTGACAAAGAAATACTCCCATCAAACGTCCACCTTAACTTTTGAAACTTTGTCTATGTTTAGTAGGGGATTCCAAGTCTTTAACAGTGTAAAAAGATCAGTATGCATGAAACAGCATTTCACCCCCCCATAAGTAAAATAAAGAGTTCTTGCTAATGGTTTCCCTCTGGAAACTGGGAGAAGGATTGCAGGCAAAAGACCTCCTGCGCCCCTTGTGACTGGGAGCCATGCCGCTGATCTTGGCAGGAGTGTGACCCCTAGTGGTTGGAGGAAAGATTGCTGGCTAAAGTCTTACATGTTGCATGTCTTATCTTCTTTGTGCTTGTAGCTATATTTTAGTTTAGCACTGTTATAAGTTGTATTTCTCTTTGAAAATATGCAAACTGAACATGGAAATATCTTTGATATCGGTTGGCCTAAAATACAGGTCAGGTTTTTTGTTCCAGTGGAAACGAGTTCTAAAAATTCAATTGATGGTGAGCCCCATGGATCTGGAGACTAGATCGATTAAGCAGGCCTAAATTTTCGTATTGTTAATTCTACTGTTTTATTTTTCATTTAAGGTGGGATCTCAGCTCACAGTTTTTTTTCCTTCTCGTTGATGGAAACGAGAAATTGGTTTGTTTGATCGTCTTAAGTATTTTTCTTTCTATTTTTGTCCTTCTCTACTGTGTGGTAGGAGTAAAGTTTCTTGAACTGTTTGTTCCCTTTCAGTCGGTCACGGTCGACATACGTTTGACGTCACAGACGAATTAGGATCACTTCTATAGAGATATAGAGATATAGAGAACGGGCAAATGACTGTTGGCGTGCGAGACTTGCATCTCGCGTTCAGGAAGCAATCGCAACGCACTATTGTAATTCACTTCGGCGCTGAACACGGTGTTGATGAAGAAGACTGTTCCTGCTTCAGCAGAGAGAAAGAGAGAACAACAGAAGAGGCTTCTTTGAGTGCTGGGAGAGATGGCACGATCAGCGACGGGCGCAAGCTCACTGATACAGTGATAAACTGCTGTTTTCAACGCACTGTTTGTTCAGGGAGGGCGTTCCCAATGGTGAGTGCATACACAAGCTGAACTACTCTCCTGTGTTTTACTGCAGTCATTCCTGGGTGCTTCAATACATTTAAAACAGCAATTTTTCATCTAAAAGAGCAGTGCGGGTGTGACATTGCGTCTTTTTCAAGACGTCATTCCCTTGCGTTTCTGGATGCGGTTGTTTCCTGTCCTTGTTTATGGCCACGAGCCCTCTCACATAGCCATGTTGAGATATAAAGACCGGCTTTTACAGCCCGTACTTCATTGTACCCAAGGCGGCGGGTTATGGCCGATCTTGGATGTGCAATTCTCGAATTCAGAATGTTAACACAGAAATGCTCTTCAAGTGCATCCGTCCCCAAGATTGGTTTGCAGCGATTGACCTGAAGCATGCATACTTTTATGTCTTGATTGTCCCTTGAAATTCGACGGACGGGCATATCACTACAAAGTCCTACCCTTCGGACTGTCCCTTTAGCCCTGTGTCTTCACGAAAGTCGTGGAGGCGGCCATTGCTCCCATTAAAGAGCGTGAGGTTCGCATCCTCAACTATCTCGCGGACTGGCTGATCCTTGCCCAATCGCGAGAGCAGTTGTGCGAACACAGAGACATGGTGCTCAGTCAGTTGACTGAGTTGTTGACACCTGAGCCAGTTGGGGCTTCAGGTCAACTTGGAAAAGAGCAAACTCTGCCCCACGCAGATGACCTCTTTTCTCAGGATGGAGCTGGATACTCTTCACAGAGGAGTGCGTCTAGTCAGTGCTGAACTGCTTGAATTCGTTCAAATGCAGGACAGCGGTACCACTTAGACATTTTCAGAGGCTCCTGGGGCCTATGGCATCCGCAGCCACAGTGACGCCGCACGGATTCCTTCATATGAGATCATTTCAACGCTGGCTACATGACCGAGTCCTGAGATGGGCATGGCACAGCGGGTCCCTCCATGTCTCAGTGACACAGAGGTGCCGCCAAAACTTTAGCCCGTGGTTGGACCCTTTATTTCTATGGGCAAGAGTGCCTCTAGAACCAGTGTCCAGGCATTTCCATTTCCGGGAATGCTCAATCGTGCGGACCGACGAGCTCTCACGACAGCCAGTGCTCCCGGGAGAGTGGAGACTCCATCCCTAGGTGGTCCAGCTGATCAGGAGTCAGTTCGAGACCGCACAGGTAAACTTGTTTGCCGCCCCGGACACAACCCATTGCCAGTTTTCTATTCCCCATCCGAGGGGTCCCTTGGCCCAGGTACCCTGGCACACAGCTGGCCCTGGGGACTACGCAAGTGTGCGTTTCTCCTAGTGAGCCTTCTTGCACAGACACTGTGTAAGGTCAGGGAGGACCTTGCCTTGCATTGGCCCAACAGGACTTGGTTCCTTGACATAGTGCTCCTCGCGACAGCACCTCCTTGGCCCATTCTTCTGAGAAAGAAACTCCTGACTCAGAGACAGGTGACCCTCCAGCACCCGTGTCCGGACCTCTGGAAACTCCATGTCTGGCCCCTGAACAGGACTTGCAGTTTCAAGATGGCCTACCATAGCCTGTGGTAGACACCATCACTTCCACTAAAGCTCCCTCTATGAGGCGCCTCTATGCTTTGAAGTGGAACCTGTTCGTCGATTGCCGTTCTTCTCACTGAGACAACCCCCAAAGATGTTCGATCAGTTCTGTGCTATCCTTCCTACAAGAGCTGTTTCCCTCAACCTTCAAAGTTTATGTTGACACTATTGCCGCTAATCATGACTTAGGTGGAAAGTCCTTAGGGAAGCACAATCTGATCGTCAGGTTCCTGACAAGGAGACTAAATCCACCTCTTCCTCCCTCTATACCCTTGTGAGTTTCCCGCCCGTTACAGACGGGGTCGAGGGTCTCTTGCTGGGCGATGGAAGTGGTAGTAACTGAAGGAGGGAACGGAGACATACGTCCCGTCGCCACAGTTGTTTTACCATCACTGCAGGCCTAGTCACTAGTTCGGCTCCTCAATGAAAAACTATAGTCCATTGCAATCGCTTCCACTTTATACCGCGGGGCGGAGCATGAAATGCAAATCTCGCACGCCAATAGTCATTGGCCCGTTCTCCATATCTCGAAGCTGACAGGAGCTCATAAAGGTGATCCCAGTTTGTCTGTGATGTCCGACGTATGTCTCTATTCCCTGGAAATTGAAATTGAACTGAATCTTCATTGACTTTGAGAAACTGATTCACAGTGCTGTTTGTGCTTATACAAATATCATGGATGGATGTGAACCAAATTGATTTGACATACCTGTTGAAATATAAGTGTGTTATATTTATAAGGTGCACCTATAGGGTTTTGTTGTGTAATCTAAAGCTTGTACTCTGTCATACTGGTATATTGTTTATCCTTTCGATTTTATCGTTATCTTTGATTGTTCCTCTTGGTTATTTTTCTTTATCATTTACCATTTCAAATAGTATATATCCAGCAAAAAAAAATAAAAAAAATAAAAGCTCTGATCATTTTATATGCACACTTCTTTAATTAAATTTATTGCAGGCAGTATTTGCAAAGTTACAGTTCATTTTCAAACACATTTCAGAACGAACTTCACTTAGAGACAAACGGGAGAATGTGCATCATGTTCGTTTTATTTATTTTATGAAAAGTACATTTTGTTTTTATTGTGAGTATACACAAATAAAAGTAGATACTTAACCTTTTTGAATGATGCAGAACAAAAATCTACAGTTTATTTGAGTCTCTTTGCTGACCCCAGGGAGTTATAAATCTGTGTTTAGAACCCGACATGAAACAGAGGTTGAGTTTAAAATGAATATAAAATGATAAAATGGGAGAGGTTAGAGTTTCTCTTCAGTGTTTCCAAAGGAGTACATGTTTAGCCAAGACATGAAAGGTTTTTTAAAAGATAAATCTTGTTTTTAAACTAGTTTTCTTTGTCAGTTCCAGAGGGTGTGAAGCTGAATCTGGCTCTGTGTGGGAGTGACAGAAGATTAAAATCCTTCATATCAAACCTGATCCTGAACCAGAGCGAGAGCGGATCAGAGCTCAGCTCAGAGTGTGTGAGGAGAGACGTGGATCTTCATGGACGTCTGATCTCTCTGGTGGAGCTTCCAGCTCTGATTAACTCTCAGCTCTCAGAGGAGGAAGTGATGCGTCAGTCGCTCCGCTGTGTGTCTCTCTGTGATCCTGGAGTTCATGTTTTCATCAACATTATTCCTGATGGTCCACTGACTGATGAAGACAGAGCAGAAATGGAGAAGATCCAGAGAATATTCAGCTCAAGAATCAACAAACACCTCATGATCCTCATACACCAGAATCCAGATCATCAGACAGCAGATCTAAATGAAGAACTACAATCTGTCATTGAGAGTTTTGGAGGACGGCATCTTCTCATTGGCCCAAACACACACGTGTCCGTGTTGATAGAGAAACTGGAGCAGAAGGTTGCGGCAAATAGTGGAGTTTGTTTCTCCACAGAGACATTGTGGGATGCACAGATGGAAAAACTGCAGAAATTTGAAGAAATGAAGAAGAAAACTCATTCATTGGAGATGTGGTTTCAGTCAAAAGGTAATGATCAAAAAAATCTGACAATTTTCATGATTGCAAAAAGATTTGTGAGATAAAACGATAACATTACATGAGGAGTTTAGAGGAAATAATCTGATTTGCACGTGATGCTTTTGTTCAAATTGCACACAATATTATACACAATATTCTCTGATTATATGAATGACTGACAATCTTCACTTCAAAATGAATATACTTTTTAAATTTTTATTTGATTTATATTTAGATTTAAGAGAAAAGGCAGATGATCTGAGGATTGTGCTGCTGGGAAAAACTGGAGTTGGGAAGAGCGCAACAGGAAACACCATCTTAGGAAGAAACATGTTTACAGCAGAATCATCTCAAAAGTCAATTACTAAAGAGTGTCAGAGAGAAACATGTGAGATCAGCAGCCGGCACGTGACTGTGATCGACACTCCAGGACTGTTTGATACTAAACTCAGTAATGAAGAAATAAAGAGAGAAATCACCAACTGCATCTCCATGATCCTGCCTGGACCTCATGTGTTTCTCCTGCTGATACCACTGGGACGATTCACTCAAGAAGAGGAAAAATCAGTGAAGATCATCCAAGAGACGTTTGGTGAGAAATCTTTAATGTACACCATTGTGCTCTTCACCCGAGGAGAAGATCTGGATAATAAATCCATTGAGCAGTGGCTGGGGGAACCTGGATCTCCTTTGATGAATCTGATTGAAATTTGTGGAAACAGATATCATGTGTTCAATAATAAACAGACTGAAGACCGAACACAAGTGTCTGATCTACTGAAGAAGATTGACCACATGGTGAAAGAAAACGGAGGGAGTTACTACTCATGTAAGATGTTCAGAGAGATGGAAAGAGAAATACAAGAACAACAAAAGAAGATGCTGGAGGATGAAGTGGAGCAACTGAAGAGAGAAAAAGAAGAACTGATGAACAAACATGAAGAAGAGAAAAAGAGGATGATGGAGGAAGAAAGACAGAATCAAGACAAAGAGAGAAAGAGAAGAGAAGAGGAATTCAGAGAGAGAGAAGAGCGATATAATAGAGACATTAAAGGAAGAGACGAACAAGAGAGAAAGATGCAAGAGGAGATGATGAGAGAACGAGAGGAATGGGAGAGACAGAAACAACAGGAAAGACAACGAAGAGATGAAGAGGATGAGAGAAGGAGAAAGAAAGAACAGGCAATGAGGGATGAAAATAATCAAGAGAAAGAGAGAATGAAGTTAATGTTGGAGGAAGAAAGACACAATCATGACATAGTAAGCAAGAGAAGAGAAGAGGATGATGAGAGAAGGAGAAAAATAGACAAGGAAACATGGGATGAATATTATGAGAAACTTAAAAGAGACAGAGAGGCTCTTAAGATCAAACATGAATTAGAGAGAGAGAGAATGAAGATGATGATGGAGAAAGAAAGAAAGTATCATGACAAAGAGAAAAAGAGAAAAGAAGAGAAATACATAAAAAGAGAAGAACAATATAAAAGAGACATTAAAGACATAGAGGATTATGAGAGAGAGATGCGAGAGGAGATGAAGAGAGAACGAAAGGAATGGGAGAGACAGAAGCAAAAGGAAAGACAAAGAGAAGAAGAGAAGAAAGAAACCAATAATACAGACACATCCAGTCAAGGTCAGAATCATAAATATGAGCAAAGAAGACAGTGAAAATAAATGTTATTATTAAAAATATTAGGAAGTTATTTACGTTTTACATTTTCAAATCTAGAAAATGTAAAAAATCTAAGTTTTAAAAAATCTAGTGTTTGATCATTTCTACATATTTATTCAAATGCAAAACCTAAAAATAAGTAAGCAGTTATGATCTGCAATGTTTTTTGAGCAACTACTAGATTCATGTATTTTTATTAACGAGACATAAGGCACATAGTAGGTAATGGCATTACACATTGTAGTCAGGTTCGTGGCTCTTAACTTTCTTGGGGGGGAAGGAAGAAGGCGGGGTCGGTATGAATGGGACTAGTAATTCTTTATTACATAAACACAATGGGTAAACACAAACACGCACGAGGGCGTAAAACTCCATCTCTCCAACACACTCTAACAACTCATAAACTCTCCAAGATATCGTCTCAGGCTCAGGCTGCTCGACTAGTCCCAGTCCAAACTCTCTCTCTCTTCCTTTCCTCCCGCAGCAGCTTTTGTGCTATCTCTCCACGCCAATTACTGCAATTAGACACAGGTGTTATTCATTTACACTTGACCTACTTACTCCCCGCTCTGCCCCGTACCTTCTCTCCTGCTACAGACCTCACAAAACCATGCCCCCTCCGCCAGATACCCCCACCGCCCGACTCAGGCCGGGGAGCCCTCTTTTTTATGGTGCTGTACATCATCTCTCTTAGAGAGCTTGCGACTGATGTACAGCACCGGCCATTCCTCACCCCCCACCTCCTGGGACAGGACAGCGCCCAACCCCCTGTCCGAGGTGTCAGTCTGTAGAGAAAAAGGGAGAGAAAAGTTAGGAGCTTGCAAGAGCAGGCCACCACACAGAGCAGCCTTTATCTGAGTAAAAGCCTGCTGGCACCGCTCCGTCCACTGAACCGTATTTGGTACCTCCTTTTTAGTTAAATCCGTCAGCGGGATAGCGAGGTCCGAATAGTTATGCACAAACCTTCTGTAATATCCCGCTAGCCCCAGGAACTGTCTAACCTCCTTGGTCTTGGGTCTCGGACAGGTCGCAATTGCCGCCGTCTTATCAATTTTGGGACGCACCTGTCCATGACCCAAGTGGAAGCCCAGATATCTTACTTCCACCCGCCCAATTGCACACTTCTTCGGGTTGGCAGTGAGCCCCGTTCTTCTCAGCGACTTCAGGACAGCCCGCAAGTGCTGCATATGCCGCTGCCAATCCGCACTGTAGATGATGATGTCATCTAGATATGCGGCGGCATACGCAGCATGCGGACGGAGAATTCTGTCCATCAGACGCTGGAAGGTCGCGGGGGCCCCGAACAAGCCGAATGGAAGGGTGACGAATTGGTGTAACCCGAACGGCGTGGTGAAAGCTGTTTTCTCTTTGGACATGGGAGACAAGGGGATCTGCCAATATCCCTTGGTTAGGTCCAGTGTCGAATAATAAGCATCAAATTTTGACACCGCGTTCACCTTACGATAGTCCACGCAGAACCGTACAGAGCCGTCCGTTTTAGGCACTAAAACTATCGGGCTCGCCCAGTCGCTGTTGGACTCTTCTATTACTCCCATATCGAGAATTGCTGCTAATTCCTCCTGCACCACCTTTTTTTTGTGCTCAGGTAAACGGTACGGCCGGCTGCGAACTACCACACCCGGCTCTGTCTCGACGTGGTTTTGAATGAGGTCCGTTCGACCCGGTAGGGGCGAGAACACGTCCGCAAACTCTGCGTGTAAGTGTTTCACTTCAGTGAGCTGCGAGGGCGAGAGGTGGTCTCCCCCAGGGGCCAGCGCGATAGATTGCGCTTTTTGGCCTCTGGCCCGAGATCCTCCTCCCAACTCACCACCGTCGCTAGCATCACTGCCTCCGCCTCCACCCACTTTGTTAACAGGTTGAGATGGTAAATTTGACATGCCCCGTCCCTATCCGACCGAATTACCTCATAGTCGAGATCTCCCACTCGCCGTGTGACCACGAAAGGTCCTTGCCACTTCGCGAGCAATTTAGAGCTTGAGGTAGGGAGTAATACAAGCACTTTCTCTCCCGGTGTAAATTGACGGAGCCTAGCGCCTCTGTTATATAGCTGTCTCTGTCTGTCCTGAGCCTGGAGCAAATTCTCACATGAAAGCCGCCCCAAAGTGTGGAGGTTTGCTCTCAGGTCCAGGACATACTGAATTTCGTTCTTGCTCGCGGAAGGTCCGTCCTCCCAAGCCTCTCTAAGGACGTCCAGCACCCCCCGCGGCTGGTGCCCATAGAGCACCTCGAAGGGGGAAAACCCCGTGGAGGCTTGGGGAACATCGCGGACAGCGAATAACAGCTATTTATCCCAATTTTTGGCGTCCTCGTGCACAAACTTACAAATCATGGCTTTCAACGTGCGATTAAAGCGTTCCACCGTCTGTTTGTGGGTGATAGACGCTGGTGCGAATCGATTTAATGCCCAACAATTCGTAGAGTTCGCGGATTGTCCGTGACATAAACGCCAGGCCTTGGTCGGTGAGAATTTCTTTCGGAATTCCCACCTGGGAGATTAACGAGAACAGCGCACCCGCTACACTTTTCGCCGAAATAGTGCGGAGCGGAACTGCCTCGGGACATCGCGGTGCATAGTCCACCAGGACTAATGCAAAGCGATGTCCCCGTGCTGACCACTCTAATGGCCTGATGAGGTCCATCCCAATTCACGCGAAGGGGACCTGCATCAGCGGAAGGGGGCACAACGGTGCTTTTGGAGTGGCCGGTGGATTCACCAACTGACATTCCCGACACGACGCACACCACCTGCGTACAGTATCGTGAATGCCTGGCCAAAAAAAACGGGCCATTAGACGGTTTAGTGTTGCCGTTTGTCCTAAATGCCCGGCCATTGGATTCACATGAGCCGCCTGGAAAGCATTTCCCGACGGCTTTTTGGTACTAACAACTGGGTTGTATCTTGCTTTGATTGGGCGTCTTGGGTCACCCTCTTTTATCACTGAAAAATATGGGTAGGTGAGCAGCCGGTCCGGATGGAGGAGGTGGCCGTCGATGGATCGGACCTGATTAAATGCGTTTTTAAGCGTCTCATCCTGGGACTGCTCCAGGGGGAAGTCATCATGGTCTGAGAGAATGGGACCACTCAGACCACTCTGTTCCCCCTGAACGTTTCCCGGAGGTCCCGAATCCACCTCCCCCCACCTGCACCCCAAAATTATCGGATGCCGGAGGTGCGGGTTAACTGCTACCTCCACACTATGCGTTTGTCCCCGAAATTGAATATCCACGTGCACCAACAGATAGTTCACCACTTCCCGGTGCACACACCTCACCATAACCATGCGGCTATTACCCAATGCCCTAGGATGGATCAGGCTTTGATGTATCGAGGTCTGGTTGCAACCTGAATCCACCAAAGCCTAATACGTACCCCCCTTGATACTCACTGGTATCTGGTACAGGCCAGCTTGATCGGGGGCGGCTTGTGGCACATCGGGGACCCGGATCAGCGTCCCCACCTCCATCATGGGACACCGGTCAATGAAGTGTCCTGGGTCCCCGAAGCGCCAACAAGCCAGCCCAGACTTCCCCGCCGCCCTAGTGGCTGGAAGTAGGTCAGAGAATTGGCGTGGAGAGAGAACCTGGGGTGAGGAAGCGGGAAGAGGGTCGGTGGTCGCACCGTCTCCATAATGGTGGCGGCGTTCTTCTTCCCTCCCGGGATTTGGCACCAGTGTAGTCAGGTTCGTGGCTCTTAACTTTCTTGGGGGGGAAGGAAGAAGGCGGGGTTGGTATGAATGGGACTAGTAATTCTTTATTTCTCAAACACAATGGGTAAACACAAACACGCATGAGGGCGTAAAACTCCGTCTCTCCAACACACTCTAACAACTCATAAACTCTCCATTTAAGCAGGCTCGGGTAACCCCACTGCTTAAGAAACCCTCTCTGAATCCAGCACTTTTAGAAAACTACCGACCGGTATCCCTTCTGCCTTTCATCGCAAAGACCCTTGAGCGAGTTGTGTTCAATCAACTCTCTATGTTTCTTGAACGGGACAACCTCCTAGACAACAACCAATCCGGCTTCAAAAGCGGCCATTTGACCGAGACTGCCTTGCTCTCGGTAACTGAGGCACTGAGACTGGCAAAAGCAGCTTCCAAATCCTCAGTGCTCATTCTGCTGGATCTGTCTGCTGCTTTTGACACAGTTAACCACCAGATCCTCCTGTCAACACTTAAGAGCACGGGGATCTCAGGATCTGCTCTCCAGTGGTTCAGGTCTTACCTCTCTGGTAGGTCCTACAGGGTGTAATGGAGAGGTGAAGTGTCTAAGTCACATCATCTAGCTACTGGGGTTCCACAGGGCTCAGTGCTTGGACCACTTCTCTTCTCCATCTACATGTCATCATTAGGTTCTGTCATTCAGAAACACGGCTTCTCCTATCACTGCTATGCTGATGACACTCAACTCTGCTTCTCATTTCAACCAGATGATCCTACAGTCAGTGTTCGTATCGCTGCCTGTCTGACAGACATTTCTGACTGGATGAAAGAGCATCATCTTAAACTCAATCTTGCAAAGACAGAATTACTTGTTTTCTCAACCAACCCAGCACTTCATCAAAATTTCTCCATTCAGCTTGGTTCATCGACCATATCTCCATCAAGGACAGCCAGGAACCTTGGAGTTGTGATTGATGACCAGTTAAACTTCACTGACCACATTACTGCAACAGCCCGGTCCTGCAGATTTGCTTTATACAACATTAGAAAGATCAGACCCTTCCTATCAGAACAGGCTGCACAACTCCTGGTTCAAGCTCTTGTTCTCTCCAGACTGGACTATTGTAATGCTCTTCTGGCTGGGCTTCCAGCATGCACTATCAAACCCTTGCAGCTGATCCAGAATGCAGCGGCGAGAGTGGTCTTTAATGAGCCGAGGAGAGCGCATGTTACGCCTCTCTTCATCAAACTGCACTGGTTGCCAATGGCTGCTCGCATCAAATTCAAGGCACTAGTTCTCGCCTACAAAACAACCACTGGCTCTGCACCAATATACCTAAACTCACTTGTTCAGACTTACACACCCTCCAGAAGCTTGCGTTCTGCGAGTGAGCGGCGCCTCGTGGTTCCATCCCAAAGAGGCATGAAATCGCTCTCACGGACATTTTCCTGGACCGTTCCCACCTGGTGGAATGACCTGCCGATCTCAATTCGTGCTGCCGAGTCTGTAGCCATTCTTAAAAAACTTCTTAAGACGCATCTTTTCCATTTGCACTTGACCAATACAGAATAGCACTTACTGATCACCACAGCAACGGATCATATCTACGTCTCTCATCCGGATTTGTGCCTTCAGGCGGGTATGTTACATAGTTATCATAACTATCAGAATCCAGTGTTCTGTATATTGCGTACGTGAGTTTTTGTTGTAGATGTCTTAAAAAAAAAAAAAAATAAAAATTTGTTGTGTATTGTGCTAATTAATTGAGATTTCTTACAGCTCTTACAGGTTGTTGGCCTTGTCTGTTTCGTTGCTTCTATTACTCTCCCCTTTTTTGTAAGTCGCTTTGGATAAAAGCGTCTGCTAAATGATTAAATGTAAATGTAAATGTATAATTATTGCACAAATAGTATTTAGTACCAAAAGATTCTTAAAATATTCAATAAATATTATTGAACTAAAATAAAGAACATTTAGGCTATTTAACTGATATATAGTTAAGGTGTATGGTCACATTTGACCACCAATGAGTATGAGTGTGACTAATTAGTAAGGAATTCCTGAGGCATAATACAAGAAAAACATTAATGTTAACAATGTTGCATCTCCATCACTCTCCATAATAAAATTATACTGTAAATGTGGTTGATCAATGCACACTATGCTGTCACTGTTTGTTTGTTTAGAAATATTGTGTGCGTTTACATGCACATTCTTAAGCCGATTATGCCTAATAAGCCGACAATGATCATGGTAATGTAACCGCGGTTACCCGTTTTCTTTTATCGGCATAAGCATAAACCAGTCGACACAGGGAGTTTTCTTCCTCTTACCTCGATTACCACGTGGCATGTAAATGCATTAAAGGGGGGGTGAAATGCTGTTTCATGCATACTGAGCTTTTTACACTGTTAAACACTTGGATTCCCATCCCAAACATAGTCAAAGTTTCAAAAACTAATGTTGGACGTTTGATAGAGTATTTCTGTGTCAAAAATACTCCTTCCAGTTTCTCACAAGTTTTGGAGAGTTTTTTTCGAGTATGGGTCTACTTGACGTTAAAAGATCGGAAGGTCCTTGTATGGGCCGTACGGGCTCTTCTCCCGGTAGGGTGCGCTCGCGCGTCACTAGCGCGAGAGAGGAAATGCACGCTGTAAACAGTCTCTCAGCTGCAGATCCAGTCGTCCGTGAACACTAATGTCGGTTATAGTCCGCGCCGCGCTCCACTTCATTCCTCCACTTTGACATTAAGGCGACTTCACCGCTTCAGCACAGCATTCCGGGAAGCTTTCTGTCGGCTTATTGAAGTGCGCATGTGTGATCGGTGACAAAAACACAAACTTAGAGAAGTTTTAAACTTATCCAGACAGAGTGAGCATTTTGCATTAGATAAGGACATATATCACAAACCCAGACTCTTTTAAGAGACTGTAAATTGTAAAGATGTGTTCTCATCTCATGCAGCAGAAGTAGAAGAGGTTCAGTCTAAACACTGCATCTGGAACTGCATTAGGATAGATAATTTGAGCCGTAAATCTCCCAATGACACGCTTTATTAACATCACAACTGAGCTAACATTTGAAAAACTCAGAGTCAGATACGGACATTATTATTTTTGACGTCACTGCATGGAAATAACCCGGTTTATTAATAAAGTCATGTAAACGCGGTTTACTTGCGGTGTCAGTTTACTGGTTTGCATGTAAACGGGGAAAACTGATTATTTCAATAATCTGATTTTTTTGAGTTATCAGCTTACTGGTGTGCATGAAACGCACCCAATGAGAGCTTCATGAACCATGTGACCAATCAAAGCATGCAAAACTTTCTGGCTTTAACTGTTATGCCACATTGTGCACCAAAATGGTATTTATTATCTAAATTTAGTATTAAACTTTTTCTAAAATAAAAGCTTAGCTTTGTTTCATATAAAAGCAGTTTTGGCAAATTGGTGTGAGATTTACTTGAGCAGAGTGAGAGTGTGAGAGCGTATGTCTCACGCCAAATGCTTGAGAGTTGACAACCCTGTTTAATGTGAGTGGTAAGAGTCCTGGATAATGGATAGGGGTGGTGACTCAAAAACCATTGTGAACCACTGAGATGGACTGCTATAAATATTTTCAAACTTAGTTTAACACTTGCTGCTCAGGGTCCCAAATTGAATCAGTTGTTGTTAATCTCTAAACTCTATTATTGTCATTTGCAGATGATGAAGATACACCGTCAGATTCAGGAGGTTTGAGAATCTTGCTGTTTGGGAGGACAGGAAGTGGAAAGAGTTCCACAGGAAACACGATCCTCGGAAAAAATGAGTTTCAGAGTGAAGCCAGTTTACAGTTGGTGACCAATACTTGTCAGAAGGAAGTTGATGGTAAATCAGTCACTGTTGTTGATACTCCAGGACTCCTTAACACCTCACTGAAATATGAAAAAGTGGTGGAAGAAATAGTGAAAAGTGTTTCTCTGTCCGCTCCTGGACCTCATGTGTTCATTATTGTGGTGAATTTGGGAAGAATCACCCAAGAGGAGAGAGACACTTTAGACATGATAAAGATGACCTTTGGCCCAAAAGCAGCAAAGTTCAGCATTGTTCTCTTCACTAAAGGAGATGATCTGAAACGACAAACTATTGAAGAATATGTAGAGAAAAGTACGAATGAGGAACTCAAGAAACTGATCAGTGACTGTGGAAACAGATTCCTGGCCTTTAACAACAGAGAAACACAAGATCGGACACAAGTTACTGAGCTCTTAAACATGATAGAAGAGCTGAAGAAATCTAATGAGGGCCGATACTTCACTAATGAGATGTTTGAGGAGGCAGCGATCTCCACTAAAAAGAGATGGGAAATGATAGAAGAGAAGGAAAGAAAAAATCAGGCTCAAGTTGAAGAATTAAAAGCCAGATATGACATGGAAGTTAAACACAGGATAGAGCGACTGAAGGAGAAGAAACGAAAGACAGATGATGAAAGAGTGAAGCTGGAGAACAAATTCAGAGAAAAGCAGGAAGCACTGAGGAGAAAGTTTGAGGAGAAAGAAAATTCTCAGCAGAAGAAACAAGAGGAGGAGGATGATCAGAAACGATCAGAAGAGGAAAAACAGCGAAGAGATGAATATGATCAAAGAGTAGAAGAGATGGAGAGAGAGATTAAAAATCAGAGATTACAGTATGAAAAACAGCTAAAAGAAAGAGAAGAGGAAGATAGGAAGAGAGAAGAGAAATACAGACAAGATCAAGAAAAGATGAAAACTGAGCAGGAACACATCATGGCAGAGTTAAGAAGAAAACACGAAGAGGAGATGAAAAAGAGAGATTCAGAGGAGCAAAAGAGGAAGGAAAAGGAAGAGAAACAAAGAGAAGAATGGAAGAGAAAAATAAAAGAGGCTGAAGATGACAAAGAAAAACAAGAGGGAATTAAACAACAGCTGAAAGAATGGGAGGAAGAGAAGAAAAAAGAGATGAGAGAACGAGAGGAAGAGGAAAGAAAGATAAAAGAGAGACATAAGGGACAGCTAAGAGAAAAACAAGAAGAACTGGAGAAAAGGAGAGAGAGATTTGAAACTGAGGGAGAGGAACAAGAAGAGATGATAGAGAAGGAGAAAGAAAAACAGAAAAGAGAGAGTAAAGAAAAAGAGAGAGAATGTGAAGAAGAGAGAAATGAAATGAAAAGACGTTTTGAGCAGCTGGAGCGAGAGAGGAAAGAGGAGTGGGAGAGAAGAAAACAAGAGGATGAAGAGAGACGAGTCGAGAAGAGAAAGAGATGGGAGACAATGATGGAAGATCTGAAACGAGAGCAAGAAGAAGAGCTGAAGAGAAGAGAAAGAGAGGAGAGGGAAGCAATAAGAAGAGAAGAAAAAGAGTGTGATGAAATGAAACAGAAACATGAAGAGGAAATAGAGGAGCTGAAGAAGAAACATAGAGACGAAATCAGAAAACAAGAAGAAGAACTGAATGATTTTATAAAAAGAAAAGATCAGCACGTTCAGGAGCTCAAAGAGAGGCTTGAAGAGTTTCAGAAACAACTGAACGAAGAGAAAAGGATAAATCGAGAAAAAGAAAAAGAACTGAACGAAGAGAAAAGGATAAATCGAGAAAAAGAAAAAGAACTGAACGAAGAGAAAAGGAAAAAGCAAGAAAAAGAAAAAGAACTAAAAGAAGTGAAAAGGTTAAAGCAAGAAAAAGAAAAAGAACTGAACGAAGAGAAAAGGTTAAGAATGGAGCTGGAAAATAGGTGGTGTAGTGTCATGTGAAACCGTTTTCCTCATTATTGATGATCCAGATATTACGGCTCTTGTCTTCTGTAGTGTATGTGAAGAGGTTTACTGTATTTCTCTGTGTTCAGTTAATCAGGGCTCTTCAGATCCGCTCCTGTAACTCTGCCCCTCACTGAGTGATCCTGAAGACCTCGATCAAGGGGTTTGAGTAGAGGTGGACTGACCTGAACTAAAGCCATCATACAAAACTCATTTTCTCTTGGTAGAGTTTAAACACGAATTTAGCAGACCATAAAAGACAAAAGAGATAGAAAAGAAACAAACTCAAAGAAAAACATTAAAAATGCCTGATTCTGCTATTGATTTTTTTTAAGCATAATCTGACATTTCTAAATCCATTATGCCGTTTTAAGATGGACGTTAATGTCTTCAGCAGATTTGATCAGATCAGTTATTACTGAGAGAAAACATCGTCAAAGTTAGCAATTAATGTCCATAAACAAATGTAATAGAGCAATCAGAGGATTCATAATAGCAAGAGAGCCGCCATATGTGTGTTTCATTTTATTTCATTTAATCATTTATAATCATTTTATCATATTATCATGTTTCATTAATCATAAAATAATTTATTATACATTGTAACCATTTAATCATTTATCATATTACTATTTGTCTAGCTCTTGTAATGTTTGCTATTGTGGTTTAATCTTATGATTGAGTGATTGTGTGGTCTTAAGAGATGATGGTCTTTCTTGTGTTAGAGATCAGAGAAGAATGTTTGTAACGTCACAGGACGATGTTGTGAAGCACTCATTTTTCTGTAGCTTTTGCTTTGCTATAATAACATTTGATGAATGTGTATCACATGTACTAATGTACTATTCTCCTTTCTCTCCTATTTGCAAGACCTTTATTACCTCTACTGATCGATAATAAAGAACATTAATATTCTCCACCTCAGGCTTTTGTCTCTTTCTTTAAACTTGTCCAACATGTGAATAGAGATTTAGGTTTTATGCGAAGAACTCTCCTCATATTTTTGCATAATGATTAATTTTAAAGTTAATAGCCAAACGGATCTTTATAAAAGTTCACATTGTTGTTGCAGATTAAATAAAATGCTAATAACATTAAATAAAAATTTATCATCAGGTTAAATGTTTATTATTAGTCAACTCAAACCCCCTTATCTAAACCTCTCTACTTAAAGGGGTACTTCAGCGCTGGGAAGATGAATCTGTATTTAAACAGGGTCATTAATGTAGTAGAAATGTGAAATTATTTTTGAATTTGGTGCCTTCTAGACTGAGAAAAGACAGAAAACGTCTCAGGTTACGTATGTAACCCTAGTTCCCTGAGGGAACGAGACGCTGCGTCGAAACGCTGTGAGAACGCCTCTGCGTTAATGCGTCGTGAAGCGCCTGTAGAACCATTCCATCGGAAAAAAGATCGATCGTCGGCGTGATGACGTCATCGACCGGAAGCTATAAAGCGTCCGTGAAAACAAACAGGAACTAACTTCTGATAAAGCCTGAAGTAAGTGATCACGGACACGCCGGGAGTATGGCAGAGCGACGCGGCGTCTCGTTCCCTCAGGGAACTAGGGTTACATACGTAACCTGAGACGTTCCCTTTCGGGGAACTCGAGCTGCGTCGAAACGCTGTGAGAACGCTTATACCCACATCGCCATAGGACCAAGTGTCTCGTATGTGTGAAGCCGAAGCGCACACGGTTACGAGAGAACCTGTGCCCCTACTGTAGATGCCAGGTCTGAACCTGACGAAGGTAGACGGAGACGACCATCCGGCCGCGTTGCATATATCGTGGAGGGAAGCCCCCGACAAGAGTGCTTTTGAAGCAGCCATACCCCTGGTTGAGTGCGCCCGGACAGCCAGTGGAGACGGCTGCCCGGCCGCTTCATAAGCAAGTGAGATGGCCTCGACCACCCACTTGCTCATCCTCTGCTTGGATACTGGAGCCCCCTTCTTAGGGGGTCCGAAACAGACAAATAATTGCTCAGATTTCCTCCACAGGGCAGCTCTGTGGACGTATGTATCCAGTGCCCTCACAGGACACAGCAGATTTAATCTTTCCTGGTCTGATGTCAAAAACGGAGGAGGACAGAAGGCTTGTAGAGTGATGGGGCCCCGTGGGCTCGTAGGAACCTTGGGGACATAACCCGGCCTGGGATGTAGAAATGCTTTCACCATCCCCGGCGCAAACTCTAAACATGAGGGCCCTACCGACAGGGACTGAATATCTCCTATTCTTTTAAGAGAAGAAATGGCCAACAAGAAGATAGTTTTCAGAGTGAGGAACTTATCCGAAACCTCCTCCAGAGGTTCGAACGGTGGTCCGGACAAGCCCCTCAGAACAATGGCCAAGTCCCATGCTGGGACCCTCGAGTGCATAGCCGGCCTCAACCTTAAAGTGCCACGAAGGAAGCGTGTAATTAGAGGGTGTCTTCCCAAAGACACTCCACCGAAAGGGACGTGGAAGGCACCCAAGGCCGCCACGTACACCTTTATTGTGGAGGGGGTCAACCCTGCCGAGAACCTTGCCTGCAAGAACTCCAGCACTGTACCAACCGGGCAGTTAACTGGGTTCCACTGGCGTTCTCTGCACCATGCTGAGAAAAGTCTCCATTTCAAAGCGTACAGCTTCCTTGTGGACGGAGCTCTGGAGTGTAGGATGGTCTCCACGACCTCGGCCGAGAGACCCTCCTCTATGAGCCTAGCCCCCTCAGAGGCCAGGCCCACAGTTTCCACATCTCCGGGCGTGGGTGCAGGAATCTCCCGCCCGCCTGAGAGAGTAGATCCCTCCTGGTCGGAATCTCCATCGGAGAGCCTTCCAGGAGAGATATCAGGTCCGAAAACCATACTCGGGTCGGCCAGTTCGGAGCCACTAGAAGTACCTGGGCCCCGTCCCGGCGTACCCTCTCCAGAACTCCTGGAAGCAAGACAATCGGGGGGAAGGCGTACAGAGGCAGCCTCGGCCACTCCTGTACCATGGCATCCAGCCCCAGCGGGGCCGGATGGGTCAGAGAAAACCACTGCGGGCAGTGGGAATTCTCCGCCGAAGCAAATAGATCTATTTCTGCTTTCCCATAAACCTTCCAAAGGAGCTCCACCACCTCTGGGTGGAGTCTCCATTCCCCGGGCCTCGGCCCCTGTCTCGACAGGCTGTCTGCTTCCTGATTCAGGGCCCCCGGGATATATACTGCCCTGATTGACAGCAATTTCCCTTGGGCCCACAGGAGGATCCGATGTGCCAGTTTGTCCAATGGACGAGACCTCAGACCCCCCTGGTGATTTATATAGGCGACCACCGATGTGTTGTCTGTCCTGACTAACACATGATGGCCCCTGAGGTCGGGCAGGAACTGTTTCAATGCAAGAAACACTGCGAGCATCTCTAGCCGATTTATGTGCCAGTGCCGCTGATGTTCCTGCCATAGACCCTGGGATGAGCGACCACTCATGGTCGCCCCCCAGCCCGTGAGAGAGGCGTCTGTCGTTAGCGTTACGCGACGAACATGAGCCCCCAACACGGGACCCTGAGATAAAAACCCCGGGTTTTTCCACATGACCAGAGCACGTAGGCATCGCCGCGTGACTTTGATCGTGCGGAGCGGATTTCCCCTCGGGGAGAACCCTTTCGTTTTGAGCCACCACTGCAGTGGCCTCATGTACAGTAGGCCAAAAGGTATCACGTTGGACGCTGCTGCCATGAGACCTAACAGTTTCTGGAACTGTTTCACAGTGACGGCTCGGCCTAGCTTCTGCTCTTTGACGGCTGCTAGGATCGATGCTATGCGTGTCGGCGATAATTGCGCCCGCATAATTACCGAATCCCAGTTCACACCTAGAAAAGTGGTTCTCTGAGCCGGAGAAAGCACACTCTTCTTGGCGTTCAGCCTCAACCCCAACTTCGACATATGGGCGAGAACAGCATCTCGATGCTGGACCGCCATCTGCTCTGTATTCGCTAGAATCAGCCAGTCGTCGATATAGTTCAATATGCGGATGCCCTGCAGACGCAGCGGCGCCAGAGCTGCATCCACACACTTGGTGAACGTGCGGGGTGACAGTGCTAGACCGAAGGGAAGTACACGATATTGGTATGCCTCTCCCCCGAAGGCAAACCTCAGGAACTTCCTGTGATGTGGAAGGATGGAGACATGAAAATACGCATCTTTGAGGTCTATGGTGACAAACCAATCCTCCGATTTGACCTGCGCTACAATCTGTCTGAGTGTAAGCATCTTGAATTTGAGCTTGGCCACCGAGCGATTCAATAGCCGCAGATCTAATATCGGGCGTAAGCCCCCATCCTTCTTCGGCACGATGAAGTAACGGCTGTAAAAGCCCGACTCCCTGCTGGGAGGGGGAACCCTCTCTATAGCCCCTTTTTGCAGGAGTGTCTCTACTTCCTGTGCCATTACCAGAGCCTGCTCCGGGCCCACCTCTGTAGGTAGGACACCGCAGAAAGGAGGTGGCCGACTTCTGAATTGAATGGCGTACCCCTTTTCTATTATCTGCAGGACCCAATGAGATATATTTGATAGACGTTTCCACTCGTCTAGAAAATCTACTAAGGGAACCAGCCTCTCGAGGCTGGCCTCTGGTGTATTTTGAGCAACAAGCACAGTGCCCTGAAGCGGCGGACCGGCAGGGAACAACTGACTTGACTGCTCGGGGGCCCCCCCGAAGGGGGTGCGGACCACCCTCGGGTGGCCAGCGGAGACCGACTGCGCCCCGGCAATGCGGCGGGGTTGGCAGCGCGGCCCCCCGAGGGTGCCGTAGGGAAACGGGTACCGTTGGCAGGGGTAAACACCGTTTCCCTACGGGGGGAACCACCCTCAGCGTCCTGACGCTTCTGGCGTCAGGAACGCTTCGACGAGGCCTTCTTGGCGATCAGGACTGTCCGCAGATCAGCCCTGCCCCTCGAAGGCCTCGTCTGAGAGCGCCGCCCCTCGTCCCCACGCTGAGGGGGAGCTCGGGCAGCGACGCTCTGCTTTTGCTGAGCCCTGTGTGAGGAGCTCGTACTCGGTTTGGGCTGCTTTGTGGTATCAGCAGCAGCCCCAGGGACCTGGACCCGGAGAGGGAGGAACTGCCTGAGCGCCGCAGCTTGCTTTTTCGACTCCTGGAACCTCTCGGTGACAGTGTGGACTGCGTCACCGAAGAGGCCTCCAGGAGAAAGCGGTGCATCAAGCAGAAAGGCTTTCTCCCTCTCCTTGATATCTGTGGGGTTCAACCATAAATGCCTCTCCGTAGCCACCAATGCTGCCATGGAGCGGCCAACACATCTGGCCGTCTCCTTGGTGGCCCGGAGAGCTAAATCAGCTGACGTTCTTAGTTCAGCGACAATATCTCCCCCCACAGCATCACTACTATCCAGATCCCTCAGCAGGTCAGCCTGGTATGCCTGCACGATAGCCATCGTGTGCAGGCATGCAGCCGCCTGACCCGCTGCCGAGTACGCTTTACCCACCAGCGCCGACGTTGTTTTTAATGGTCTGGTGGGTAAAGTCGGGGCCTTAAGGGACGATGCCGATGAAGGTGAGAGATGGCTCGCGAGCGTCTCTTCGACCTTTGGCATCGCCCCATAACCATACTGTCTCAGCCCGCTGATGTTACTGTAGACCGAAGTCTGCGGGCTGAAGACACGATATGATGCCGGTCTCCTCCACGATCTTGCCACCTCGGTGTGCAAGTCGTGGAAGAACGGCAGGCCCCGCCGCTGAGGTTCTGAAGCGCGAGATGGCAGGAAGCGTTCGTCTAGCTTGCTATGACGTTTTCTCCCTGCCTCAGATCTTTCAGTGGGCCAGTCGATGTTTAATCTGGCCACTGCTCGCGTCAAAACCTCAACTAGCTCCTCACTAGCAGGGGACTGAAGTGGCGAGTCTTCAGTATCGATGCTTTCAACGTCCACCTCCTCAGAGCTGGACAGATGAAGCACCGGCGACTCTCTCGGGGGGGAAGAAACCGCCATGCGTGCTTCCATGCCCCGAGAAGAGCCGCTGGATGGAGCAGGTGAGGGCAGAGATAAGGCAGCACCCGTCTCTAACCCCTCTGCAACATCCAGTTGTGATCCCCACGACTGCAGCCTTCGCTCCGCCTCGGCGGCAGCGGGACCAGAGCCGCGGGGAACACGAGCCGAGGCACCCTCCTCGAAGAGTGCCCGGCGGGAGCGCAGCGTTCTTAATGGCAATCGCTCACAGTGCTCGCAAGCAGCCCCCTCGAGGGCTGCCTGGGCATGCTGCGCTCCCAAGCAGGCTACACAAAGAGAGTGTGTATCCCCGCTCGTGATGTAGCGTGGGCAGGGATGAACACACCTCTTAAAGTTACTGCTTTCACTCGCCATAATCTATCTATTTATTTTCTCTTTTTTTGTAAATATAGGAATATTTAACAAAAAGGTGGAAAAACTCTTGCAAATAGACAGACAAAAACACCAAATAGACAGACAGGTTCACACAGATCGCTTGCTGAAGGCTCAGAAGCTAGTTCCTGTTTGTTTTCACGGACGCTTTATAGCTTCCGGTCGATGACGTCATCACGCCGACGATCAATCTTTTTTCCGATGGAATGGTTCTACAGGCGCTTCACGACGCATTAACGCAGAGGCGTTCTCACAGCGTTTCGACGCAGCTCGAGTTCCCCGAAAGGGAATGTATTTTTGTCTCATGGGGATGAAAGACTACAATTCCCAGAATGCTTCACTGTCCTGTGAGGCCACTCCCACAGCCACCTACTGGATTACTGTGACTGAGTTGAAGACACTACAATTAAAAACTGAACACGTGTGTTCTTAATATAACGATCGAGTGAGTCTCACAGCACTAGCGCTGCAGGAGTCAGATTACATTTAACGTCATAAATGAGCTAATGAGCTCTCGTGATGAGAGCTGAGGTAATCGAGACTACACTCGCGGCATACATTCACAACGCGTTTTCAGTCTGGCGCGTTTCAGTTCATGCCTTTGCAAGCTTAACTTTCATAGAAATTAATTTGAGAATTTAAAAGACTTACATTGCTCACCATAGCTCCGTTTAAATGAGTGCCTGAGCTGAGCTGTGCTGTGAGTGTGATCTCCATCCCATCTCCAATTATTTCAATAATATTTTTATACAAATCAATATATTTAACAGTTCAAAACATTTTGTTACTGTGTTTCGTTACCCAGAGTACAGTGCATCAGCAATTTACAGCCATGAAAATATGCAAGAATATAAAAGAAACAAACTGGAAACTTAAAAGAAAGGGCTGGGTTGGGAACCAGTGTCCTAAGACAGAACTTCAACAAGTGAGCAAAACAACCGGTGTCCCAAAACCTTCACCACTTACTGTACGGACGTGGGTCAAACCGGCCAATGACCCTCAGGGTGAAGTCTCACATTTAAACAACATCAGGGCCCTCCTGATCTTCTGCTCAATTCCTGTCTGACAGGACATTTCTCCTTATCAATGATGACACTAACAAAGTCTCGACACACACACACACACACACAAACACACGTATGACAAAACATGTTATCCACAGCACCAATAAAGATGAACAGACTGAAGAAATGGTGAGTCAACATTCTGTAGCAAAATAAAACACAACTAATTTTAGAAGTTTAAAAGATGCATTATTAGGGCTAATACTTACAAAAAACCCTCATAAACCGCCTTGTGACAGCAATGCCCTTCCCAAGGAGCAAAGACAAGTGGACCTGTGTGAAATCAAAATAAATCTGATTCAATGATGCGCTACTTGATGAGGACGTATAGACTAATACATAAACTGTACACATGCATTTCATACACACCAACAATATGAGTAAAAAGGACTTGTCTTTGAGTTTGATGAATAACAGATCTAATGAAATTTACACCCATTATTATTAATTATCATAGTCATTTTTGTTATTACAATCACCATGCCTCAGGACTAGGTCTCTGGGTTTTTCACAACAAAGCCTGCCCAATTGCCACTTGAAACTAGCCCCAAAAAAGCCCAATCGTGTTTTGGAGAGGGAAATCTGCATTTTTTTGGTGGGGTTCCCCAAGTAAAATGTGCATTCCAGGGGCTGAATATTGGGGTCGCTTCAACCTGCGGACATGAGAAACAGCCCACGGCAACACTGAACGGGAAAACCGCGGACTTGGCAAACACTCGTCTCCCGCCCAAATACTCACAGTAATAACCTGGTGCCAATAGCCAGTCTCTCTAACACCAAACCACCCAACTTTGCAAGGGAAACTTCTGTATTTTTCAACCTAGACCATCTAATTAAAATTGGAAACCAATTGAAATTGACATTTGGGGAAAGCAGTGAAACATCGTTTCCACCGTAGGAACTTTCCCCAGCATCTAGAAACTTTGGGGTGGTACTCTGTGTGTTTCGGCTAGGGATGGGCATTCGATTACATTTTCTTAGTCGATCGTCAGAGAATTAACGATCGACTATCTATTAATCATCAATATTTTTTTTAAATAAAATTAATAATTTAACTTTTAATATTCAAAAATGCAATGATTACAAAAATGTAACGTGTTTTTCCTCGATGAAACCTTTATTACAAGATCAACTTGTGGCAGACAGTAAACTACGTTCAGTTAGCCAAACCGAACATGTTCATGTGTATATGCGTATCTGCGCGGCGTTTTAATGTCTTTGCACACCAGAAGCGTGTCTGCTGCTGCTATTGATGTACAGGAAAGGCCTATACTTCATGTTAAACATAAATATATAGACTACTGATACAGCAAAGAAGCTGAATATTTCGTTCTGTAACAGGTGCAATATTTCAAAATCGATAATTATGTTTTTTTAATCACAATTACACCTATATCTGCATTTATGTCAACCTAGACACTTTGAAACATCAAAATGTCATTTATCAATGTGCGTGTCAAAATGACATAAACATATTCTATTTTGCTTGGAAACGCTTTCAACATGCGTCACGAGAAAAATAGGCATCGGTTCTCCAGCATGCACACGCTTTCGGCGCGGCGCGGCTTCTGAGACGCCTTCATGCAGGCAGTGCAAGCTCTAACCTGTTAACCGAAATATGGGGGTAATATTGTTGCATTATTCCAAACAAATATATTGTTATCCACAAATAAATGTAAAGCGATTCACAAAAAATAAATAATTCCACAAATCAACAGAATGAGATCCACAAATATATTTTTTCACAAAAATAAATTAGATTCACAAATAAATACAATGATATTTGTGAGTAACAAAAAAATCCACACATGTCAAAAACACACAACTCTGCCTTGCATAAGTTGCATTCATTTGTGAATCGCTTCCTGTGCATTTGTGAATCCGTGGTGTATATGGGATTCTTCTTTCAGACGAATAAAATCGGAGTTATATTGCAAAAATTCCAGGCTAATCCATATATATATATATAGTTTTATATATTTCTTTAGCCCTGATTATTGTTGGTGCTTTATAAACTGTAGTTTACTCTATTTGCAAATACATTTTGACAATGGAAATGGAATTAAAAAGCATTACATTAGACCAGCTGATAAAACCCTGTACATACTATGGAGCTTATACAAACAGTTTGTTGTACTGATTTTATCCATTTTCTGTTGAAATTTAAGTGTTATCCATGTGTCCCTGTAGTCTATTGAGCCTGAAGTTGGTCATGGACAAAATGTATTTAAAAAATAAGGTGAAGACCAAACAACAACCCCAGGTTCTCCCCTAAGAACGAGACCAAACGTTACGTTCATATAAGTAGCTCAAATGTGTTTGTGTTTTTACAGTGTCTGAGATGTCCGACAGCGCAGAGTATGACACGGAGGATGGCACTGTGCAGAAGTCCATCACTAAAACTCCTGAGAAAAAGCGCGTGAAAAAGCGCACTGATGGTAAAGAAAGTTCTAGTTTTTTTCTTCTTTCAAAACAAGATATTGGCTTTATTTCATGAGCAGCTTTGAGCCACAATTACAATACTGAAAGACTTTACAGATTCTGTTTTGGAGTAGGTTTTTTTTTAATTGGATCCAGTGGTCTCTCACAGATCGTATTTTTCTTTCAGCTGATTTTCAATTACTAAAAAGTTTGTATAAAGTATATAATATAAAAGTATATAATTTAAAATTTGAAAATTGTTTTTTATTTATATTTTCATATATTATATGCATGAATAAGATTAGGTAAACTGGCAAAAAATGTAATCATGAGTTCTCAAAATATGGGCTGTAACTGAAAACAAATGTACTATATCTGATTTTTGGCATGATTGCCTAATTGATAAACAGTAGTTCCGAGTTTATTTCTGGAGCTATCCCTGGTTTAGTCCTGGGTTTTGCCTTAGTTTGATCCTGAGCCATTCTTGCCCTGGTTTGGGTCTAGTTTAGTTCTAGATTTAACACTGGTTTAGTGCTGTACCATTACATTGGATTCAGTTTAAGTGGGTCTACTTAGTGTATACATAATTTTCAAATATTAATTATTGTTCAGTGTCATAAGATGGCAGCTGAGTTAAACACATTTTAGAGATTTGGCTGAGCTGTGTGTTTATTTTTCCATTAGATATCCCAAAAGGGAAAACTAAGAGACCATGGAGTCAAGAGGAGAGCAGTGCAGTCGGGAGGAGAATGTGCAAGTTCATAGCACTGAGAAGGGTACCTGGAAAAGATGCATGCATGCGGTGCATGGCACAGGAATCCCCTGCACTGAAGACCAGGACATGGAAGGATGTAAAATATTTTGTTTATAATGAAATATCAAGAGTCAAGAGAAAGTTAAGTAAAAGTTTTTAAATTGATCACAGTAGCATTAAGAATTTATCAAAATTAACAATCTGTAAACTAAGTGAATTGATCTTAATGTTATTGATGTTAATGCTACTAAGTGAAAAGGTTTTGCTAAAATAAACAAAAATGTTTGATTTTGGCTTGGATTCAGTGTTTGCAGTTTACCGTATTTTCCGGACTATAAGTCGCAGTTTTTTTCATAGTTTGGCTGGTCCTGCGACTTATAGTCAGGTGCGACTTATATATCAAAATTAATTCATACAAGAGAAAACATTTACGTCTATAGCCCACCCCTGAAAAAATTTACTGAAAACAGAAAAAAAACTGTTAACTGAAATATTAAAGACAACAACTAAGACTGAACACAAACAAAATGCCCCCCATAAAGAAAATCCTATTCTGCAAATTACAAACTGCATGTAGTAAAATATGCAGCGGAGAACAATTCACACAGGGTTCGTCTCGCGCGGCTGAGCCTCTCCCGGCAGAGCGTTCAAGCATCTGTGGACTCGTTCCTTCAGCTCTGGCCATCTTGCTTTCAGTCCGCGATTAGCTTTCCATGTTTTCTTCATTACAATTAAAGTAACCTCTCCTTTTCGCCAGTCCCTCAAGTTTCTCTCTCACTCCAAATTTTTTTTCTGCTGCTCGATTATGCCCAGCGAGCGGGCGCGCGCGCTCTCCGCACCGCTTATGCCCTAATGTGACTTGTATATGTTTTTTTCCTCTTCATGATGCATTTTTTGACTGATGCGACTTATACTCCAGAGCGACTTATAGTCCGGAAAATATGGTACTCCCTATAAAATGAATGGAAAGCACATTAAGCTGTAGGAAGAAAGAAAGAATACCTACACAAAGATTTGTGGTGGGATGGAATAAAGAGACATTCGGTAAGCTTAAAGCTACATTTACATTTAATCATTTAGCAGACGCTTTTATCCAAAGCAACTTACAAAAAAAGGGGAGAGCAATAGAAGCAACGAAACAGACAAGGCCAACAACCTGTAAGAGGTGTAAGAAATCTCAATTAATTAGCACAGTACACAATTTTTTTTTATTTATATTTATTTTATTTTTTTAAGCAACCCATTAGGACTAAGGCTGTTGCCCCAGCTGTTGTCGTTAATGCAGATTCAGTGGCCCAATGGGTTGGTTTTGTATTCTAGCTAAACGCGCAGCAATAGCCATCTACAACAAAAACTCACGTACACAAAATACAAAACACTGGATTCTGATAGTTATGATAACTATGTAACATACCCGCCTGAAGGCACAAATCCGGATGAGAGACGTAGATATGATCCAGGAGTGTGCGCTTTTGGTCGTTGCTGTGGTGATCAGTAAGTGCTATTCTGTATTGGTCAAGTGCAAATGGAAAAGATGTGTCTTAAGATGTTTTTTAAGAATGGCTACAGACTCGGCAGCACGAATTGAGATCGGCAGGTTATTCCACCAGGTAGGAACGGTCCAGGAAAATGTCCGTGAGAGCGATTTCATGCCTCTTTGGGATGGAACCACGAGGCGCCGCTCACTCGCAGAACGCAAGCTTCTGGAGGGTGTGTAAGTCTGAACAAGTGAGTTTAGGTATATGGGTGCAGAGCCAGTGGTTGTTTTGTAGGCGATAACTAGTGCCTTGAATTTGATGCGAGCAGCCATTGGCAACCAGTGCAGTTTGATGAAGAGAGGCGTAACATGCGCTCTCCTCGGCTCATTAAAGACCACTCTCGCCGCTGCATTCTGGATCAGCTGCAAGGGTTTGATAGTGCATGCTGGAAGCCCAGCCAGAAGAGCATTACAATAGTCCAGTCTGGAGAGAACAAGAGCTTGAACCAGGAGTTGTGCAGCCTGTTCTGATAGGAAGGGTCTAATCTTTCTAATGTTGTATAAAGCAAATCTGCAGGACCGGGCTGTTGCAGTAATGTGGTCAGTGAAGTTTAACTGGTCATCAATCACAACTCCAAGGTTTCTTGCTGTCCTTGATGGAGATATGGTCGATGAACCAAGCTGAATGGAGAAATTTTGATGAAGTGCTGGGTTGGTTGAGAAAACAAGTAATTCTGTCTTTGCAAGATTGAGTTTAAGATGATGCTCTTTCATCCAGTCAGAAATGTCTGTCAGACAGGCAGCGATACGAACACTGACTGTAGGATCATCTGGTTGAAATGAGAAGTAGAGTTGAGTGTCATCAGCATAGCAGTGATAGGAGAAGCCGTGTTTCTGAATGACAGAACCTAATGATGACATGTAGATGGAGAAGATGGAGGATCACTCTTACTCTTATAGTCGCCAAGGAAGCGAAAAACAGAATTAAGACGGCAACGCAACTTATAAAAAATCAACAAGACAAAAGTATCCATCTTGGAAAGGCCACTCCAATATTCAGAGCTCAATATATGGCCAATCAGCAGTAACCATAGTTTTACTATAGTATGAATCAGTGGACGAATGAGTTTTGATTTAGAACACAAGCCTTTGATGACAAATTCAACTGACGTTTTAAAAAACTTAATTGTAAAAATGACTACTGAATAAATATTTTTTGGATAAAATGTTGTTTGTTTTGCTTACTTGATTAATGTCACTTAAAAGTAGTTTATTAAACCAGTTTTACTTAATTTTATATTAACTTATATGGTGAGTGTTTGATCAAACACGTATATGTATGCCTTTATACAGCACAAAATTAGTATGACTTTAATAGTGTCAGGAGACATTTTAATCTTTAAAATAATAATTTGTTTTTAATTAATTATCTATTTTAAAGTCAGTCCAAAATGAAATAGAAAAAGGGCAATACAAAAATAAATGTTTAATTTATTCACGTGATGTGTTAAAAAAAAAGAAAAAAAAAAGTTCATATATGTATAATACGCCATAAAGTACGTATCATATGCACGCGAAAAAACGCGTACCATATGCACGTCAAAACTCATTTTGGCGTATACATTCCAAAAGATTGCAAACTCGTTCTATTTATACGCATTGCGTTCCCATACCCAGTGTGTCTGTGTATGAAGCCAAAGGTTTCTCATTGAAATGAATGGAGCACCCAGCGCGTCGAAAAATTACGCCAAGGGGCACCTTTAGCGTCTTCATTGTGACGCGGAAGGCACTTGACCATGCTTTGGATTTTGACGCCTTGGGAGTGAGAACGGAAACAGTTTAAATGTACTGTCTGGTTTATTATGGACAATTTACATTGTTCATTTTTGAATCACGTAAATCAATATTACTCTGTCCCTGTATTTAATTCACAAGCTTAGCTTTTCAACTTCCCAACTTTCCCTGATATAGATTAGTTGTCAAAAAATGGATAAAGATACTAATCAATAATAAAACTAGTTTATAAATTAAATGTTAATTTTGGGAAGTATCAATACCATTACTTCATAATTATGGTATCAGTACACTAGTATGATATCATCTTAACCCTTTTTTATAGATTTTTAACAAAAGACATCATGGGAATTATTTTAAGCCACAACGATAGTTAAGGTGCAGGTGAATGACTGGCATGGTGTTTCCTCTCCCATGGTTTCAATACTGCCATGGCAGAACCTTATCATCCAACAGTATTTTATTATTTTAGATTTTAATTCTGAAGTTGTATTTTGCAAATGTAAAAGGATTCAACTGTACAACAATGGACTGTAATGTACTACAATATGTATTTAATGGTTGATTTAGTGTTTTAATTAATCCCAGTATCAGTGCCTTATCAATCAACATAATATTCTTTTTTTTTTTATATTGGTTTTCAAGTACGAATCTTCAAATTTAAAGTGACTCAAAAAATCTCAATAACATGTCCTCACTTGGATGGTTAAAAACTTATATGCATTTCTTAGTGTTTTTCTTTGTTTAATGGAGTGTATAGCTTCAGAGTACCATCTAGTGTCTACAAATGGTAATATTGTCTCCTGAAAACAAGGGGAAAGGCATGTCCTCGGTTTGTAGGTATTTAATTGTCGAAAATCAGGGAGATTTCCGGCCGTTTACGGGAACGAAAATCCCACTTTTCATGCAGTGACTGTCATGCCAAGTTCATGATAGAGGTTAGATCGGGCTCAAAAAATCAAGCCCGACCCTACCCGAGCCCGTGCACGTTGTGTCCGAGCCCGGCCCGGCCCGACACATTAACTGTAATTATGAGCCCGAGCCCGATTTAAACCCGACCATTGTTCAATACGTGGGCGTTTGATGAGAACGAGCCTGTAATGAGCAAAGCGCAGCGAAACGGACTGGTGAGGCTCATGATAAAACTACATTTAGTTTTCAGTTTTCTCCACAGCGACTGTACAGCCGAATAACATTTTGTTGCAATATTTTCATGTTTAACACTTTGAAGCTGCTTTGAAACAATCATCATTGTAAAAGCGCTACAGGCTATAAATAAAGCTGACTCCGCTCAATAATCCGCAGGCGTGCTCATGATCCGCTCACCGGTAAACTGATGTGTGCTCAAACCCAGCTCAGACATTTATCTGGAGCTTACTTTGTTCTAGCCATTAAACAATGTGTTTTTCCTTCATATTTATGTTTAAATATTATAATATTAATTTTACATTTCATCTGATTATGATGAGTGAAAAGATGCGAGTGGGTCAGAAATGATTTTGGTGGTTATATTTAGTTTAATATTAAGTTTTGTTTTGTAGAAAGCATTTATTTCGTTTTGTTTAAATTGTATCTTAATTTTAAAAAAAGGTTTCTTGGGCCAATTGCCTGGATTTAATAAATAAAGAGCAAATAGCAGACTATAATCGTGAGGTGAAGTCGTGGGAGTGATTGCTTTCATTGCTCATGAACTGGAGCGCGCGTCTCATAAATAAACCCAAACTCAGCAGCTTCTCGCCTCACAGACATGACAAATATGCGTATAGAAAGCTTGAAATGACCACTTTTAAACGAAACGATTCGAAGATATTTAATTAAGCAAAGTGCAGTGTTGACGCGAGCAGCTCTTGACTCAGAGCGTTTCTGTTTATAATGCTGCGCTCCATCACTGCTCGAGCTGTGAGTTTAACACACATTTTTACATTAATCCTGACTTGTGCAACTTTGTAGCCTACACATTTGTTTCTTAGTTGTTGTATTAGTTCTTACTTTGCTAAATATACATATAATTTCTGATTATAGCATAGCTTTCTGCCCACCCAATTAGACTAGTAAAGTAGGCTAATGATTAAAAAAAAAAAACGCTTGATCACGGGCCCGGCCCAACCCGACCCGAGGATAGTGCAGGGAAATCTCAGCCCGACCCGGCCCGCGGGTCGGTTCGGGTCAGGTTCGGGCTCGGGCTCGGGTAGAGAATCTAAACTCTAGTTCATGATGATAGCCGTTAAGCGGAATTAACGAACTTTGCGTTCAAATGTAATCAGACACTATCGAATGACTCATCGAATGCTACACACACTCAAGCTAACTCAGAATAAATAACCAAACAGTAAAAAATAAAATAAAAATTTATTTTTATTAAAAACACTCACTAGTACTAGGGTTCTAGTTAAAACACTCACTAGTACTAGGGTTCTAGTTAAAACACTCACTAGTACTAGGTACGTTTTTTCAGTTGGCTTTAACTCTGTGCATTATATTAGTCATTCCCCTGCTTGCCATGGCTTGTTTTCTAGAAAAAAAAGGGGTCAGTCACTATTGCTACATTTTTTTAACTATTGCACTTTTCTATTTATCTGATTATTCCTACCAGCAATGGAAGCATATGTAAACAGTTACATCTTAATTAGATGAGTCTTACCATGTAACCAAACTCCTTATATCGGCCACTTATTCACCCAGTCTTGTTACCTTTTGTTTCTTTTTTCTGTTTACTTTACAGGTCACAGTCTCAAGTCACAGGTGTGTATTCTCTCTACTTCTATTTTTTTCTTCTGTAATATTTGATTGTCTTTTTAGTTTACTATTCTGTTGTTTATAACAGTCCACGGCCTCCACAGGTTATGACCACAGGCTTGCTGGAAGTTGATCTCCTTCAGAACAAGATTTCTCCGTACCACTGTCGGTTCTCCCAGTTCATTGTAAGTCAACATCTTTGGATGATGTCTCTGTCTTTGTGGGTAAGTTGGTGGCTGTGGCACCTCCGGTTCACTCACAGAATCTCGATCATCATCCTCAGAAACACTTTCCTCCTGTGGAACATTCTCCTCTTCAGCACCAATGACGTCTGAATTCTCTTCTTCTCCAGAATCAGGTAGATATTCTGGTAAGTCCTCATTGATTATTGCTGGTTCAAATGGTTCTGCCTCAGGGTTCAGCGGGATGGGCTTTTCATTTTGTTCAGAGCGGGGTGGGAATTTACAGCACAGTTCATACCCTTCATCATAATCACTGTCTGAGTCTGGGTTGGGTTGTTGTTCTGGCTCTTTCCTGCTTTTAGCGATGCGCTTTCTTTTCTGTGTTTGGCTTTCACATGTGTCTGGCTTTTCCACAGGAAGACTGTCGCAAGGCAGCAGGAGGTTTCGGTGTACCACCCGACTCTGTCCTCCTTTCTCTGGTCTGATCTCATACACTGGACCATCAGGGCTTTTCCTACTTATCACCAGTGTTGTGCAAGTTACTTCCAAACTGTAATATATTATAGATTACTTATTACTGCTATTTAAAAGTAATTCTTTACATTACAATATTACTGTCTCAGAATTGTAATGCGTTACATTACTCCTGTATTACTTTTGAGTTACTTTCACCAAAATAACTTCAGAAGTAGCTCTTAACATTCTCAAATGTAGGCAGAGAGCATTTTACATCCAGTAGAAGGCGATATGATGAACCATAATGACTGGGTTATCAGGCTAACAATAGAGAATTGGCTCAAGACAATGCAAGAAATCATGACAGACAGAATCACAAACGATCCAATTCTGTGTAGAGGTAAAGTGATTATCTTGCAATATCTGTGAATAGCTTCTGTTCATAGACACAACAGAACTGTGTGTATGCGCATTTATTCTTTTCTAGCGACATCGATAGAATTTCGGTTTTAGACAAAGGTTGCATTTGACCGCATTTACATTTGACTATTAGCCTAACGTTCTTCTCCTTATCTGTGATAAACTCTAAGCAATGCGCATCCATCTCGCGAATGTACATAGAGATGTGACGGTGGGGACATTTTCCCATCGGTTAATCAAAGTGTGATGTGACAACACCGGTAATAACAGGAACATGCGCATTATTAACGGGAGCGCATGCAAGGCGAGTGCTTTCAATGAATTCTTATGAAAGTTAAGCTTCCATATGAACTGAAAACGCGCCAGTGCGCGGCGCGCACACCGTGAATGACAGCTCGTTAGTAAATGCGTGCTCTCTGCGGCCAAGCAGATTTTAGTTTCGGTTTAAAATGATTCTATTTTTCTATAATTCTATCCTATTATTCTTAATGAAAAACACAACACAATGACAAACTCCCTTTATTAGGCGCTTTTACATTTCACATTGAAACCAAATCTTCCGCGATCATCTGTCAGCTCAAGATCTGAGTCCTGCTGCGGATCATGCTCATAGCAGACACCAGTTTTTATTTGAACGGCCTCTTCTCTAACTGAACTAAATTACTTTATTACTATAAAAATTCTGTCTTATTCTGTCATAAATGTACCGAGTAAAATATTACTGAAAATTCATTAGTAATGCCTTACACTACTGCGTTACATCAAAAAGTAATAAGTTACTGTAATGTATTACTTTTGTAATGCGTTACTCCCAACACTGCTTATCACAGTATACACACAATCTTCCCAGTGTGAGCGCAGTTTACCCGGCCCCCCTCTTTCACTTAGGTTCCTGAGTAGGACTCTGTTGCCAGGCCAAAGCTCAACACCATGGACTTTCTTGTCGTAGTATTTTTTTCCTCTCAAGGCCTCTTTCTCAGCAGTCTTTGATGCAATTTCATAGGCTTCCTGTATCCGTGTTTGCCAGTTTGCCACATAATCCACATAACTCTGCTGTTTCTCTTTCGCCTGCAGGTTGAACATGAGATCGATGGGAAGCCGGGGTGAACGTCCGAATAGCAGGTAATACGGAGAGAATCTAGTCGCTTCAGAGCGGGTGCAGTTGTATGCATGGATCACTTTGGACAGCGAATTCTTCTAGTCAGCCTTTTTATTATCACTCAGTGTCCTGAGCATGGACAAGAGCGTCCTGTTGAACCTTTCAACTTGTCCGTTGCCCATTGGGTGATAGGGGGTTGTGTGAGACCCACGCACACCACAAACCTTCTGCAACTGATCCATCAGATGGTTTTCAAATTCTCTTCCCATGTCGTGATGGATTTTCTCAGGGAAGCCAAACTTGAGGGCAAAATCACCAAAGACATGTTGCACCACAGTTTTTGCTGACTTATTTCGTGTGGCGTAAGCCTGAGCAAACCGTGTGAAATGGTCCATCACAACAAGTATGTACTCGTAACCATTTTTGCACTTCTCAAGGTGAAGGAAGTCAATGGACACAAGTTGGAACGGGTATGTAGTTTGAATTGTAACCAATGGGGCTTTAGTAGTCTTATTAGGTTTTTTTCTTTTCAGGCACTCGCATTCACGTGTCACGAAGTGCTCCACCTCTCTTTGCATATGGGGCCAATAGAATCTCTCACGTATTAAACTTAGAGTCCTCTCACTTCCGAGATGCCCCATCTCCTGATGCAACTCTCTGTAAACCGTTTGATGATGTTCTCTCGGTAGAATAAGTTGGTTTCTCTTTCCTGATTTTCTGTACAGGACTCCGTCATCGCTCAAGTGCAGTCGTGTCCACTGTTTCAACAGGGGTCTGACATCCTGAGGTTCCTTTTTTAGGGTACTACCAAAAGGATGACTGTTATTCTTTTTGTACTCTCGGACACGGCTGATAACAGGGTCTCTCTCTTGAGATTGTTTGATCTGCTCCTGCGAAAGACACAGATTACTGGGCAGTGAGATTTCATCTTCCACCAGGTGTACAGCTTTTAAATCAATTCCACTTGTCCAAAGAGGAGCATCCTTGAACGGTAAAATCACACCCTGTACTGTAGCACTTATGACATCCTGATTGATCTCTTCTGTGCAGAGTTTCATGTACTGGTCAATGTCTAGCGGCATCCTCGACAAGCCGTCTGCATCTGCATTGCATCTCCCTGGGCGATATTTAATGGTAAAATTGAAATCGGCCAGCTCTGCAACCCAACGATGCCCTGTTGCATTGAGTTTGGCTGTTGTCAAAATGTACGTTAAGGGATTATTGTCTGTGTACACTTCGAAGTGTGGAGCATGGAACAAATAATCCCTAAAGCGTTCACAAATGGCCCACTTGAGAGCAAGGAATTCTAGTTTTCCTGAATGCATGTGGTAGTTCTTCTCAGGTAGTGTGAGTGTCCTCGACCCATATGCAATCACTGACATCTTTCCTTTCTGTTTTTGATAAAGGACTGTACGTTAAGGGATTATTGTCTGTGTACACTTCGAAGTGTGGAGCATGGAACAAATAATCCCTAAAGCGTTCACAAATGGCCCACTTGAGAGCAAGGAATTCTAGTTTTCCTGAATGCATGTGGTAGTTCTTCTCAGGTAGTGTGAGTGTCCTCGACCCATATGCAATCACTGACATCTTTCCTTTCTGTTTTTGATAAAGGACTGCCCCCAGACCATCCTGTGACGCATCACAATGGAGGACAAATGGTAGAGTCAGGTCAGGATAAGCAAGAATTGGTGGCTCTGTTAAGTGATCAAGCAGTGTGTTCAAGGCATCTTGATGTGTCTGTGCCCACGTTATAGGTGTGTTGGGGGATAGCTGCCCTCTGGACTTTGTACTCACTCTTTTTCTCTTTTTCTTAGGCTCGGCCGGTGATGTGCTTTGTGGTGGTGCAGCTATAAGCTGATAGAGAGATCTTGCCAAGCGAGAGAAATTGAGTATATATGTTCGATAGTAGGAAAAGAATCCCATAATTTTCCTCAGATCTCCTACTGTAGCTGGTTTCCTGAGCTTCAGGGCCTGTACTGGGGCTATTTCCGCTGGGTCCATGGAATATCCATCCTTAGACACAATACGGCCCAAGAAACGCAATTTCCTCTGGAACAGTTCACACTTGTGTGGGCTGAGTTTGACGCCATGTTTCTGGTATCTCTTGAGGACTGTGCGAACATGATTCACATGATCATCAAAAGAGGAACTATGAACAAGATTATCGTCCAGGTAAGGCTGACAGATAACGTCTCGCAGATCCTCCAGACAAGCTTCCATGTTCCTCTGGAACTCGGCAGGAGCTGAGCTAAGGCCAAATGGGATCCTGTTCCACTGAAACAGTCCCCAGGGTGTTATAAAGGCTGTTAGGGGTTGGCTGTCTGCATCAAGGAATCCTTGGTGATAGGCCTTCCCTTGGTCCAAGACCGAAAACCAAGAACTGCCGCTCAGGGAGTCCAGCATATCCTGGATCCTGGGAATGGGGTGCCTGTCTGGTACAGACTTACGATTTAACTCACGATAGTCACAGCAAAGTCTCAGGCTCCCATCCTTTTTCCTCACACATACCACTGGCGAGGAGTAAGGAGATCTTGACTTGCTTATCCACCCTCGGTTCAGCAGATCTTGCAGGTAGTCTTTCACCTCCTGTAAAAGTGGCTTGGGCACAGAGATATAAGTCTTTTGAACTGGTGTTTTGTCATGGAGTGTGATACGCATGTTAAGTGAGGGGATGCAACCTACGTCATTATCATCAAAGGCAAAAGCATTGCACTCTTCCTTTAACAGTTGTCGTACGATCTGTTGCTGTGACTCTGTTAAGTGTTCAAGTTTGATTGGGGGATCCCAATGACTTGGTCTCTGTGATTGCTGTGGGTTAAGACTCACCCCACATGTCTGCACCGTGGATGTTGGCTGTTCTATCACCTGCTCCATCTGAGTCTCATTTCTTTGGAAAGAGTCTGTTGTTACTGGGTATGTGGTCTTTATCACTTCCAGATGGCCTAGTATGAGTCGTGGCATAAGTGTGACTGGGTGCTTGGCTGTATTAGCAATGGCAATTGGCACTTTCGCTGTCTTCCCTGTACTGGCTTTGACTACGCCTTCCTGCATTACCAAACCCTCAGGTAGTGGAGATGGTTCACTTGGAGCGAATAACAAGCTTTGTTCTGCGAATTGCCCTGCAAGCTGTGCTTGTGCATAGACAGTGGTTATTTGGCCTGCATTGAGGTGGATCTTTTGTCTACCCATTCGCACTATTCCAACAGTCACATTTGAATTCACAGTCTTCAACAGTTTAAGCATTGATCTTGCCTTATTTATTGATATAGAGAAAGCTTTGCTTACCCTACAGACAGTACTGTATCCTGGTTTCTGTTCTTCCCACCTGGCAATTATCTCTTCGATAATATTATAACCGATGATAGGGTTTACAGCCACACTAGCATCACTTGCCACGAGCATTGGTACTTGCAGGGTCCCTTCTGTGTCTGTATCATCACTCAATCGGAAACTCACTTCCACCCAGCCATCAAAAGGGATCTCTGTGTGATTGGCAGCCAATCCAGTCAATGTTCCTGGCCCCAGGAGCTCCTCAATCGGTCTGACGGTGGTATGTGGTAAGTGTCGTGTTCTCCAGTCCGCATTGATAATACTGGCTTGTGCTCCTGTGTCCCATAAGGCTTCAACTGTGACATCATTGAGCTGACAGTGGACCAGGCACCTTTTTCCAATGACGTTCAAGAGTCCAGGCGGGGTTTGGGACAGTGACTTGTCAACAGAAGTGGTCTCATCTGTGGGAATAATGGGTTGGGTGTTATTTTCTTTACTCCCTTGCTTGCTTCGGACAGTTCTGGATGTCTGTAGCACTTCTGAGCTCGCTTGGGACCCAACGACAGAATGGACTACTGGGGGGTCCAGTTCAGCAGTCCCCTCCCGTTTCCCGATGCCGGCCTCTGTTGTCGACAGCCTCGTGACAGATGTCCATCTTGTCCGCAGCGATAACAGTGCCTGCACGCTTCACCTCTTTGGGCCTCCTGGCATGAACGGCAGCCTTTGGGCCTCCTTTCAGTTCGTAGTGGAGTCACGGGTGGATGAAACTGTGATCTGGTCGCTTCCATTGTCTCTCTGAACACTTTGGTCATTTCCATGACGTTTGCTCTGAGGTCTTCTATCGCTTTGGTAGTGTCGTTGTCTGTCTCTATGCTTTGTACCGGTTTCTTCTTTTCTTTACCAGTGATGTCTTTCATCAATGTCTCTTTCCTCTGGCTGTGAGTCTCACTGCTCAGATGTCGCTCAGTGCCACAGACGTGTTCTACTGCTTGAACTTCACTTAGTCTGAGAGGCTTTGGAGTCGCTGCTTTCTTTAACTTTGTTTGTCTCTCGAATTCCAGATTAGCGGCTTCACCAATTTTCTCAATCAGCACTTCATCTGCCACTTTAGTATCACTGAGGTATGGTTTGACTTGGAACTTAACTGCATCATTCAGAAGGCCTGTCTCCACGGAGCGAAGGAACTTTCGTTGAATGAGCTCAGGGCTGAACTGTTCTCCATCCTGCTCATCTCCAGATATCCACAGTAATTTCTCCCTCAGTTCGATGGCTCGGAACAGAAAACTTTGAGCAGACTCCTTGGGTTCTTGTGAGATGTTCATGAGCCTGTGCAGTAGATCTGATGAAGAATCTATTTTATAATGTCCTCTGAGGATGGTCTTTAATGTGGAAAGTGTGAGATCTCGCTTTATTTCAAGGAGTTCCCTGAGAGGAAGGCCAGGACTCACTGCTCTGATAACTGCTTCAATGATTTCTGCCTCTGCATACCCCTTTCTCACTCCTGATTCGATCTGGTTGTTGAGGCTAGTGTATGAAAGTTTTTCCTTTTGACCAGCCTCTCCAATCTGTCCAAAGACTCGGAATTCTCTCCTCAGAGTAACTTCAGGAATCGAATCGTGACGTGTGGCTTGCTCTTTCATCTTTGTTTCAGCTTTTCCTCCCTGACGTTTTTCTTCTAGTAGCCCGATCTGTTCCTCTAATGCGCGGCGAGCATTTGCATGTGTTTGTTCTAGTTCTGCATACTCTTTTCTTAGCTTCTCGATCTCAGAAAGGGTTACTGGTGATGCTTGGAGCTCAGCTGGTTTCTTAAAGGACTCGATGAAACACAGAAGTTCATTAAGGTATTCTGCATACTCATCCTCTCTTAAACTTTCCTAAATTTCATCCAACGTTTCCTCCGCCAGCCTTATCAGCACTCGCCTTGTTTGGCCTGGAAACCCTTCACCTGCCGGCTCGCTGCACTTTAGATGGAGGCAGACTTTTATCAGTTCAGGCTTCTCTAGCGTCAGAAACTTGGAGCTAACACAGTCTTGAAGTTGTTCCATTCTTTCTTGGTTCGTTCAGTCTCTATAATGTACTTTATTCTCTATATTGATGAATCTTCTTTTATTTCTAGGTTCGTCTCTAGGAGGAGCTGTCTCTCTCACATCCAATCAGCAGTCCTCCTGGCTGGCTCGCCATGATTATGTTGCACACACAGAAGAGGCGGTGTTTTCTGGTGGCACATATAGATTTTTTTATTTCTGTCACACTGCAATATCTGCAAAATCAACAAAGAAGACAATAAACATTAAGCACATGTTGATATGGCTGGCAGTGTGACTTCTTCTTTATCATAAGTGAGATACTGTTCAATCAACTCACATATATACACATTATGCTGGTATAACGTACATTACTCAGATACACAATATATCAAGAAATAATAACATTTGTATTCCACCAACTAGCTTACACTGATCTTTCAGTAGTTAAATGCTAATGCTCAATTACACAAACTGTCTACAAGCAATTTGCATTACTTATATTTAATTGTATGTGATTGTAAGCTCTGTTCTTTAAATAACATTAGGCCATATAACTCTGAATCAATGTCTACAAACTCTCTCAACAACAATATATTTGCCCACAATGACTGAATGTAATAAAACAAACAAATAAATGATCAAATGTTGCTGAACTATCTTTAAAAGACAACTCTGCGTTCGTTAAATTGTTAATTTGTGCTGAAATCACGATCTACCGCGCTGCCGAGTAGGCCGCATTCCAGCCGCGGCGATCTCTCGCACGGCATCTGCCCGCGCGGCCGACTAGGCCGCATTCCAGCCGCGGGTGCGCCGATACGGTTATTTTTGCCGATTAACAAAACGAAAACACCCAACAAACAAATCAACTAACATCTAACATTATAAAACAGTCGCGATGTCCCATCACTCATCTTACCTGCAAAATCAACAAAGACAACAATAAAACATTAAGCACATGTTGATATGGCTGGCAGTGTGACTTCTTCTTTATCATAAGTGAGATACCCTGCGGTCTCACCACTGCCCCCTAGCATCACCCGCCAGTATATGCAGATATAAGTGATATAGTTATCAGTATACTTAATAAATGATAACCAATATTAATAACAATACATATATAAAACTATTTGAATTTATATAACCATTTAAATATATATATATATAGATGACTTTATATAACCATATGACTACACGGGCAGTCGCCCGTGAGGGTTTTCCCCGTGTTACTTTCGTTTTGTTTATTATTTATAATAAAGTTCTTGAACGTTCGCCGGTTCCCGCCTCCTTCCTTCCCATCTACAAACTCCGATACAAGCATATGTGCCCCGTTCACGCTCCTTCTCTGCGAACGTCTGAAGATAGCGAAGCTGCGCGCATAGGATTGTGGGTGATTTGAGAACGCGAAGTGTGCGAAGGCTACTCATATGCATCCTTTCCTGTATATGACATATTTTTCAAACGAAGGACTCAGTCCTTGGTTGAAATTCCGAGGATCCTCGACATTGGAACAGTCCTTCGTCGGATGTCGATGACGTGGCATCCTTAGAATTCTGGCTTCCGAGGATCCTTCCTTGACATTGAGAAACGCCTAGTGATTCGTTCATTTTGTGTTGACCGCGCATGCGCATTACGCAACATATGGCCTCTGAATCAGCTCTGAATCTCCGAATGATTAGTTCTTTTGAGTCTTGAGTTTGAGTATTTCGTTCTTGCTGTCAGTCCCATGCTGTGTGTGTGTGTGTGTGTGTGTGTGTGTGTGTGTGTGTGTGTGTGTGTGTGTGTGTATATATATATATATATACACGCACACAGTTGATTCAAAATTAGTCTAATTGAATTTGTGATGTTAGACTTGAATAGTCTGATATTAGCTGAGAATAATATTTAAAAAAACTACGTGCTTTTTACTAAAAAGGTTGTGAACTAGTGTTCTATACAGTGACAAGTCACGTGACAAAAGAAAGAACGACTCAAACCCGAGACTCGATCAAAAGAACTAATCTTTTCTGTTTCCGTTATTGACAGCATAGACTCTATGGGAGTAACAGGAAGAACGAAAGACTCAAACCCGAAAGACTCGTAAGAACTAATCATTTTTGTTTCCGGACCTGTGTCACGCACGGTTCGGGCGGCCCAGCCCCCAGATCTGATCAGAGTCAGACACAGACGAGTCGACAGCTAACGTCTCGAGGAGCTCGAAGACACGAGAGGCGGAGAACAAACGTGATAAATATGAAGTTGCAAGAGAAAGAATGTTTTGGATCAGGAGGTGAGGTGAACTAACAGAGAGACTGCAATAGCCTGACCCAAAAACTAGTCAATTAATTAAACATTTCTGTTTCTTATCATTTGGCTTTGGTTGCAGTACCCTATAGTTTATTTTTATGTAGTTTTAACATTTTCATAAGTACTAGATGTGTTGGGCTATTTAACATGTCATTTTGGTGAAATGAACGAAATGACTCGAAATGACTCGAAAAAAGATTTGTTCATTTTGCTGAACGAGACTCAAAGATCCGAGTCAGTAAAATGATCCGAACTTCCCACTACTATCTCAGAATAATCTCATCCAATCACTGTCCTGCCAAGTTCATGATGATGGCTGTTAAACGGAATTAACGAACTTTGCGTTCAAATGTAAACAGACACTATTGAATGACTCATCGAATGCCACACACACTCAAACTAACTCAGAATAAATAACCAAACATAGTAAAAAATAAAATAAAATAAAATAAAAAACACATTAAAAACACTCACAAACTGAATTTCTTGTCGAAACTGAACATTTACAAAATAAGAAAATACTAAAGTTTTTTCACTGAGGAAAACTTGTGTAACCGTTAACTGCTGCTACCTGTTTTACCCGAAATTGACAATTAACTATCCAATAAGAATCATCCAGTACGGGAGGCGGGACCATTACTTTTACAGCCAATCAGATAAGAAAGGCTTCACTCAACCATATTTGCATACAGACGTTATAAAAGAGTTTTACACTCTTAAAGAGACAGTTACATACAAACCCAAACCTGTGTCAGTGCTCTATTAAAGGTTATTCTGTAAAGATAACGTTCACATGTGTACTTAGAGCCCCAGGCTGAATTACACAAGGACAGTACACCTCTTCAAAAAGTACATCTAAAACCACTTTTTGGCAGAAGAGTCGGCTGTTTAAGTTTTTATTTAAAATGTTTGTGATTTTAACATAAGAAAAGTCTTTTTTTTTTAAATGTGTTGCCACTTGCTTGAGCAACGTAATAAATAAATCTATAACCGACAATCCATTTTCAGTAACAACATTTGGATTTGAAATTAAATTAACAAATGTTGTGTTTGTGGTATACTGCCGACTCTTGTGCCTTTTCTTTTGCATTAAATCTTTATACAAGATAATCCTGAAGAACTTCATGAAGAACTTGTTTTTCCACCTCCATGAAGAGACGAGTGCCATTCTTTATGTCGCCCTGTTGAGGTAAGATGCAGTTTTCCTAGCTTTACCCTGGACTAAAGCCATATGTTGACTGTTTAATTATATGCATTTATGATTTTCTTTCAATTTTGATTTGAAGGTGTTGGTGTTGCAATGGTGTCAAGCTCAGGTAAGAATTAAATTACATACAAAAATATGGAACAATTTTCCCTCAATGATTTATGAAATATTAGCCAAAGTAGGCAATAGTTTACCTTAAGTCTATTAAATTACATTTCACTGCGCTCTTACGTTTATGTTTAAAAGTAGCATTGAACTTATAAAAGTCTAGATGAGCCGGTAGACCAACTTCAACATGATCAACTACACAAAAATGTCCTCATGGGTTTAACCATGTCCTCATTGAGAAAACACAAACACGTGATATAATTACCTCAGGTGTCAGGTTTTTCTAGTCAAGAGCAGTGAGTAATTACTTTTGTTCTTTAAATTAATGTCATCATAATTGGCTACTGTCACTTTAAGATCTTCCGCTTGTAACGCTTGTGTCCGGGTGAAAAATGTGGATAGCTCCCTTAATGTAACTGGAGTTGATGCAAACACGGAGGCGATTAACATCAAACAGTTCGCACTTTATTCCCCGCTGAACTCTCATCACAAACTCCATTTCCATCCACAGCATTACTTAATAAAACAAAATAACTGACTGTTAGCAACAGAAAACAGAAATCCCCACACATGGGAGCTCAAGACTCAGTGCGCACATACACAAACTGCAGACCTCTTTAGCAGGGAGCGCGCGCAGCTCTTAAAGGGGCCACACTATATTTCTACACGTTACACACTGTCGCCCATGAAGCGGATCTCACATGCCTCTCATTTCATCACAACTCTTTATATTAATTTTTTTTACATCACTTAACTAATTTAAGACTGTTCTTATGAGGATACTCAACAAAACTGGCATTTTGGCATAATTGTGTGTTACTGTTAGTTAAAGCGTGTGAGAGAGAGAGCTCATCTTTCTGTGCGTTGTGTGTCACAGACTGTGCATTCTCTTTGCCTTGTCACTTTTGAATGGTTTTAAAGCATTTGCATGAATAGGAGCGTGATCATATAATGTAACACTAGCCAAAGGATTCTGCGTTAAATATTTACCACCTAAGTCAACTTACCTGCGCAGAGATCAACAGCTCAGTTGAGGTGTAGGTTGCCAGGTCACAAATGGGTTAAAATCAGTCTATGGATGTGTCGATTGTTTGAGTAGGCGTTTTCTGGGGTAGTAGGGATCACTAATAATGCGATCACCCCGTCCCTGGCCAAGTGGCTCCTCTTGAGGCCCGATCCATCCCTTTGCTTAGGCATCATGCTTTCGGATCAGGCCATGTATGCACTGATTCCTGCCGAACTGCTCAGGTGCTTACCAATGGGCACAGGGGTTAGGTCCCCCTGTGCCAACAAAACCTCTGTGACAAAACTAGAAAGAAAGCCTTGAAACAATCGGATTACCCAATGCCGACCACTGCACGGACCACGACTACGAATTAGCAAATCCGAACTGACTATCAGTGAAGTGAACATCAGAGGACTACGGTCCAATATTGGGGATCTTGCCAACTGTTGCTCAGTGAAGAAACCCTCCATAGTCATCATAGTTGAAATCTTCCTTGACTCCACCATTCCAGACGGTGCTGATTTAATCCAGATACTTGGCTACTCGCTCAACTGTCGCAGATACCGCACTGGAAAAAACGGTGGTGGTATAGCAGTATACTGTATAGAAGGACTATCCATTTATCATAATCCATCTAGAGATCTTGATGACTTTGAACTCATGTGGTTCACTGTTGCTCTGAAAACCGCCCCCCAAGTGCCTCCTGTGAAATCTTGGACTACCTTGACAAGTTCACATTCTCAGTGATGGACAAATATAGAGCACAGTCTGTAATGCTCATTTGTCAGGGAACCAACTAGAGGAGATAATATTCTAGATCTAGTTCTCTCAGACACACTAGCAAACACTACCACCTTAGCACAAATGGGATCCTCTGACCACAAGCCAGTTTAAATACAGCTACAAATCCCTGTCTTCAGAGATAAGCCATTAAAGAGAACAGTATGGAGATATGACAAGACTCACTTCTGGGAAATGAGAGGTTACCTTACTAATATTAACTGGCCCAGCATTCTCAAGGATGAAGATCCTGAAATCATCTGCAGTACCTCCATACTGCGAGATGCCATGGCATTATATATTCCCAACAAGACCATCACTAAAAAGCCCGGGGATAAAGCCTGGTTTAACGCAGAGTGCAGAAGATTAGCCATGAGAAAAAGAAAGCTTTATCACAACATACGGACCTCTGATGACCCGGCTATGAAACGGATGTTCCTCAAGGCAAGAGCAGCTTTCAATCAAGCTGAAAAGAGAGCAAAAAGGGAGTATTACACCGAATTGAGGAATGATCTTGCAGATAACTCACTAAGCTCAAAAAATGGTGGGGCATAGTAAATTCACTTTCAGGCAGAAGTGGTTTCACAGACATCCCTGTCATTGAACACTGGGGTACCACACACATCAGTGCCAGTGCAAAGGCTAACATCTTCTGCCAAACCTTTGCAGAGAAGTGTACTTTGCGCGATGCATCTGAACAATCGTTTCCTCAGTGCCAGCAACCAACATCCTCTTTTCCCTATGTGCATTTCAAACCCAAAGACATTAGAAACATTCTTCGCAACCTTGATCCAGCAAAGGCAATGGGACCTGACGAAATACCAACAAAAGTCCTTAGAGAATGTGCAGCAGAATTGGCCAGCCCCCTTAGTTGTCTCTTTTAACTTCTCTTCTCACATGGCGTGTTCTCCGAACAATGGAAAAACGCACGAGTGATACCAATACATAAAAGAGACTCAAAATCAGACCCAACAAATTATCGTCCCATATCCCTCCTTTGAGTCCTTAGCAAAGTGATGGAATCCTCAGTTCATAGACAGCTCCAGGGCTACCTCTTCCGCCATAAACTAATTTCTAATAAACAGTGTGGATTTAAACTGAACCATAGCACAACAGATCTCTTTACAGTTTTGTCGCAGACGTGGAACAACATCTTGAGGTGTACATTGTTGCACTAGACATTAAAGGAGCGTTCGACCAGCTTTGATATAACAGGCTTCTGGATAAGCTTTCTGCTAAAGGCATAACTGGGCCATTACATTCTTGGCTACAGAACTACCTGGAAGGAAGATCCATCTAGGTCGTGCTCTCTGGTCAGTCCTCATCACCTCAACCAATCAACGCCTCGGTCCCCCAGGGATCCATTCTCGGCACGCTATTATTCTCCATCTTCATAGACGATGTAGTAGAACAGTGCGATAATAGCGTTTTTCTATATGCGGATGATTACACAATTTACACTCCAGTAACGTAACTTAATGGTCCCAATGTGGCAGCATCCCTAAATAAAGACCTGGAGAATATTCGCAGGTGGGCTGATACTTGGAAGGTCACGTTCAAGCCTAGCAAATGCAAGGCTATGGTTCTGTCGAGAAAAAGACTTCCATCCTGCCCAGACCTTTTTTGGGGGGCAACCAGAATTGAACAGTTGAATATTCTGGGACTATGTATCGATAAGAAGTTGCTATGGACTAATCATCTGTCAAACATCTGCAAGCATGCTGGACAGCGTCTTGGAGCTCTGCGTAGGATGGCCAACAAGCTTGATGTTAAAGGTAGGGCCAATGTCTATAAGGCACAAGTCAGGAGTACCATGGAGTACTCATGCCTTGCCTGGATGAACGCATCACAGACCACCCTTAGGCAGCTTGACAACATCTAGAAAAAGGCCTGAAAATCATTGGGGAGGATGAGGCCACTGCCCAAAGGAAATATGCAATCAGCCAGCTCAGCCAACGTATAACTGGTGCAGCAACAACTGTGCTTTTTAAAATGCACACTGAAAACTGTCCAGAGGATCTCAAAGCTCTGCTACCTCAACCTGATCTCCTTTGCCGAACCACTCGGAGAGCACGACCCAGTCACGCTCTAAAACTCCCCAAGTCCAACACAAAATGCTTGGGGAGAAGTTTTCTTCATTCAGCTGTAACAACTTGGAACTGCCTCCGCTGTGCTGTGGTAGGTGAAATCACCTCAAAGAATGTTCAGGCCTTCAAGAAGAGACTAAACAAACACCTACTCAGCTAAAAAACTGTAATCTCCTGATGCTTAAGATCACTTATCCTATATATCTAGTCCTGAGCAGCTGCAGATCACGATAGGCTCTCAGAACATGAACTGTTAATGCCTGTATCTGCAGAAGCTTAAATAAAAATAAAAAAATATGTAAGATCTGGCAACTGAACAGCCTTGGAATAATATATTGATGTGATTAATCATATAACAAGGTTTGGGCCATACAAATTACGTGTGATTCCTGGGAGAGATAACAAAACGGGCGGGGGGTGGGAGATGGGTGTGAAATACGGGAGACAGGTATGGTCAAAACTGGTGATCGACCGATATATCGATTTCCCTATATTTTCCCGATATTTAAGCATTTTCTCATAATCGGGTATCGGTATCGGTTGTGAAAAATCAATCACTAGTCAAAACGCCTCCTGATATTTCAACTCTGCAGGCGTGGCTCAGATCAACTCTTGACTTTCAGCATTTCTCTTTCAGTTATCATTTCAAGCTGTTGGTGTTGAAATGGCTTCTAGTTCAGGTAAGTACAAATATTTGCAGTATTTATGAAATATAAGCCAACAATAGGCAATGGTTTACTTCATTTAGTTTATTATTTCACTGCTCTCTTAGATTTGTTTTATATTGGGATGACCGTCAAGAAACAAATAACTGATTAAAAGGCGACATCTCACATACTTTTACACGTACGTTTTTTAACTGCACATCAAATATATAATCATTTTTATTTTAATATTGTTTTCAGATTTTGCTATAAATTACTAATGTATTTATTTGTGTAATAATTTTGTTCTGCTGAATATTTATGGTCAAGAGCCACTACTGCATTTATACTGTATATAAGCCTATTACAAAACAAGTTGTATACAATTTCTATGATTTTTAAAGAAATAAGAATAATGAAAATAATCTTCTGTATTTCCATTTCTGGTTTAAAAAATGAAAGGGTGCAAAGTTATACCTAATTCACTAAAATAAATACAGAATCACTTTTTTCTAATCTCTGCAGGCGTGGCTAAGATGAGCTCTTGATTCTCAGCTTTTCTCTTTCAATTTTGATTTCAATCTGTTGGTGTTGAAATGGCATCGAGTTCAGGTAAGAGTCAAACACAAATATTTGCAGCAAAGTTTCCTCAGTGATTTATGAATTATTTATGAATTATTAGCCAAAAGCAGGCAAAGGTTTGAATGATACTAGCCTATAATTTTTTACATAAACTTTTCAATACATGATCAATACAATACATAAATCAAATCTGTTGTCTAGGATGACCACTTTACAATATTCTTTTTCTTTTACTGATTCACTTAGACAAATTATTATGAGCAACCCACTGCTCCAAAGAAGTTTTTCTGCTAAATGTGTGGACATTTATTGTTGGTTGATTTGAGGTAGTAGCCTATTTATATATTTTTTAATGTAGGCTATAGATCATGGGTGTCAAACTCCCCAACTCTAATCAAGCATGCGTAAACCAGCTAATCAAGGTCTTCAGGGATTACTTGAATATTACAGGTGTGGTGAAGTGGGTTGAAACTGAACTCTTTAGGTGTCACGGGTGTGTAGGCAGTAAGACAAAGACAGAATAAATTCCAAACGTCGTTTAATAACAATTGATTTCAAAGCAGGCAGACAGGCAATAGCACAATCTAACACAACAGAGAACAGACAAGGACAGGTGGAACGGTTACACTTTACAATAAGGGTGCGCTAATATGCATTAACTCATGCTAAACTAATGCACAGATAAAATCACAGTTAATGTGTGACTCATGAAGAACTAAAGAATTTATTAATGATTACTGCAGCCACAACTAATGAAGATTCATCATGATTAATAGATTAAGTAATCATTAAACTGTCATTAGTTAAATGTATCATAATGTATTAATTCCCTTAATTCCTAGGACTTAAATAGCAAATACAAATGAGGATAATAAACAGATCACAGCTGACACAAATTAACTAATGATGAGAGCAGTGGCGGTTCACAAAGAGCTAGGGTATGGCATGAGTCCTTTTGGCCATACAACATTCCCAAGTAATCACATTATATCTAAACAAAATGTGGACAATCCACTAACAGAACTTAAGAGACTGCACAAAATCAATGCAAATACTGAAACAGCCCTATAATTCAGTGTGTCCTAACCACGTGAGAAAAATTATCTATTTTCTATTTTTCTATTTTCTAAATTCTATTTTATAAACACGTTTTATTTTTGCGGCTTTGTGGCTGGAACAACATACAAAGTATAACAAGTGCAGATGATGTGCTATTTTTAATGTAAAAAGAATTTTAAGTTAGTTTGAATATCATTTTTTGTGACCTTTTATAGACATAGTCTTACTGAAAACAACAATGGATAATTCACCTCAGATCTTGAAAATAAATTAAACAAAACAAATGTCCCAACTGTCAACTCAAGGTGAACAAACAAGAGTATTCTATGATAAAGTAGCGCAGTATGTATTTTTAATCATGCTAAAATGGTGTAAGATTTAGGAATTCGATATTGTACGTATTCATTTAGTTTATAGAGCTTGTAGAGAGAGCCCGCCCACACGCTCTTCTGATTGGCTGTGATTTTTGATTGATTGATTGATCTGAAACCTTGTCACATTGGACATCGTGCCTGGTTTTTCTACAGTCTATGGTTAGGACTCAGGCTGTTTAAATTTGCGGTAACACTTTATAATAATGGTCCGTTATTAATAGATAACTCTGCAGGAAGTAATGCAGGACTAATGCGTAGCACTACATTAACACTTCAGCTACGACTAGAAACAAACTGAACTAATCAGTAACATCGAATTCAGGACTAAGATAGTTCCTTATTAGGTAATCAATAGTTACTGAATGAGACTGGCGTCACTAACAACTAATAGGTAACAAGGAAAAATGATAAAGAATTCCTAATTAATTACTAATCACAACATTAACATGTCTGAGATGTGAGAAATTGTCTTTTTTACTCTCAGTGTGGTCATAAAATGCATCACTAATTACTTAAGTGTTATCTAGTCATTATTCAGGAACGTCTAGTGATCTGGAGCATTATTTCAAAAAGGAAAACATCGTCAGATCACTAGTGTTTCTTAAAGTGTCCTTTGTTACTCTGAATAAAGTCATAAAATGCATCACTAATTACTCAAGAACCCAATAACTCTTCAAGGAGTACTGGTGAGCTGGGCCCGTATTTATCAAACATCTTAGAATTACTCACAAGAACACTGCTAAGAATTGACTCAAGAGTAAAAAAAATCTTAGCTCAAAGCTGCGCTTAAAAGTTAGTTATCAAGCATCCCAATCATACTTTAAGTGAAGTGTGGGACTAGATCTGAAGTGCTAGTCTTAGAGTGGATTTACGACACTTTGCTGTGCCACAAATGGAATTTTGGATGATGTCATAGGCATGAACCAATCACTGAATAGATGTCCTTATTTAAGAATATAAAGATAAATTCACATTGAATGGTGAAATTCCTAAGAGGAGTTTACATTCAATACACATTTGACAATAAAGAGTTTTCAAGAGAATACATTATAATATACACATTTTAAATGAAAGATAAACATGTTTTCATCCATGTAATTTTTTTTTTTAACTGGTGTGCTGTTAAATGACCTGCCTATATATAGCCTAGATTTTTTTTAATATATAATCAGCCACCATGGATTCCAAAAGAAAACCGACATGGCAGGAGAGAGAAACGATCGCTACTGCTTGCTGAATTACTCAAACAGTGTTTTTGATTTGATTTGATTTTTTTATAAAACCCAACATTAACCAGCGCTGAAAAAGATGATGTCTGCTCTGTCTAAATGATACTGTTTGATGTACTATTTGTCGTCAAACATTTCGAACACATTCTCCCTCTATTGAAAGATTTGCGCACGTCTCTGTCTCCTCAGCGCCATCACTGCCCCTACTGGACACTCCTGACCACTGAGAGACCTCTCCAGCTGTCTTAAATAACTGGGAGAGGAAGAGGGATTCTTAGCTTTAAGAAATTTGATAACTTGCTTTTATACTTAAGTTTGAAAGTAGGAGTAAATGTCATGAATTCTCAGCACTTAAGGCTAAAATAGCACTTTGAGAAGCTTGATAAATACGGGCCCTGGACCATTATTTTAAAGTGATAAAACATATTTTCCACTTAAAAACTAATGCTCCAGATCACCAGTAGCTCCTGCATAATACTAGTTAACACTTAAAGGGGGGGTGAAACACTCAGTTTCAGTCAGTGTCATGTCAATCTTGAGTACCTATAGAGTAGCATTGCATCCTGCATATCTCCGAAAAGTCTTTATTTTTTTTAATAATTATATAAGAAAGATGCGCTGTGCCGAGTCTTTCTGAAAAAAGCCGAGCGGGTGGGGGCGTGTCGTGTGAGCGGAGCTAAAGAATGACGTGTGCGCGCTGCTGCTATATTGAGTCGAGTGCGTCGTAAAGCTGTGTCATCCCTAACAGCGGGAAAAAAACTTTATTCAAAATAAAAATATGGCTTTTAATCAGATACAGCCATACATCTATGATCCGGAATCAGACCCAGAGGCTGCAGTTGAACAGGAGCAGCAGCAAAAACGACTAGAGCAGGACGTCTCTATGTGGTACAAGTTATACACTAACTATATAATATGCTTAGCGACTTGTGTTATTTACATATTTATACTTGAATTATATCGTCGTATTTTTGTCTTTGAAGGTGTACATGTGGGAAGTGCAGTTGTGCACGTGTGTGTGTGTGTTTACGCGTGGTTTGTGTAGACAGTAAGCGGACTAAAAAAAACAGACATTTGAAGCAGTCTTACTCACCGCCCGCGGTTCTAACGTTGGGACCTTTATCGTTGGGACTGCTCCATCCTTCAGCATTAGGCGATCGGGAAAATCCGGCGTCGAGCTGGGCCTTGTTTATGAAACAGTCGGCACCGAAATGCAGCGAACAGATATAAACATTCGCGCAACTCAGTTGCTGATCCGGAAAAGCAAATTCCATCCACTGTTGCCTTACCGCGGGGTTTTGGGGAATCTGTGCAGGACTGTCTTGGTCTGGCAACCAAAAACGCACTTTTTGGTGACATTGTTATGTGCACATCACCTGTCCAGCATCCTACAAGCCAGCGCTTTGATGGGCGTAGGCTGTTGCTTTCGCTCTCTCCCTCTCTCTCTCTCTCTCTCTCTCTCTCCCTCTCTCTCTCTCTCTCTCTCCCTCTCTCTCTCTCTCTCTCTCTCTCTCTCACGCGCTTCCGGTAGAATTGTCCGTAAGGCCCATACAAGGAAATTCCGCCCCGTTAACGTCAAAGGGGACGCATGATCTCAAAAAACTTGCCGAAACTTATGACTAACCGGAAGTAGAATTTTTGACAAAGAAATACTCCCATCAAACGTCCACCTTAACTTTTGAAACTTTGTCTATGTTTAGTATGGGATTCCATGTCTTTAACAGTGTAAAAAGATCAGTATGCATGAAACAGCATTTCACCCCCCCCCCTTTAAGTAATTAGTGAAGCATTTAATGACTTTATTCAGAGTAAAGAATATGATTAATTACATCTCAGACACACAATAATGTGATAATTGGTCAGTTAGTTAATAGTTATTAATAAGGCTAACCTTAGTCAGTAATTATTGATTACTTAATAAGGAACTATCTCCTAAATTTGATGTTACTGATTAGTTGAGCTTGTTTCTATATTAGTTAATAGTCGTAGCTAAAGTGAATGTAGTGCTATGCATTAGTCCTGCATTACTTCCTGCAAAGTTATCTATTAATAACGGACCATTATTATAAAGTGTTACCAAATTTGCTTTTAACACTAAAGGCGGGCATACACTGTGCGAATTCAGACACTCGGAAGGTCGTGAGATATTGCAGACGCTACGAGTCATTCAATTTGATAATCGCATCAAATCAGCTGGTACACGGCACGACTGTTTGCACCGCGAGCCGGCCGCGATCACACGAGTTTTTGTGTAATGTCTGGTTCAGACTACACGATTTTGGCACGATCTGTGTGACGTAAGGTGTCGTAGGGATTCGTAAATGATAATGGACGTCGGGACGCAAGAATCGATCGTTTCATCTCGTATAGTGTGTCATAGTATACGACAACCGAATCCGCGTCTGCGATAGTTCACGACGTCACGACAGAAAGACTAGCATGTTGAATTTTTTTGCGGTCCTTCACGACGGGTTCTGTCACGTGTGACGCTGACCAACCAGAGCACAGACAGTTTTCATACACAGCTTTCAAATACGGCGAAACGCATGAGAGATGACGGAGCGGCTAACTTTAGGTGGAATTATAACATGGAGGAAAGGTTTGTGGAGCTGTGGCAACAGTACTGCCTGCCTGTACGATGTGTCATCGACGGACTAACACAACCAAATAAGAAAAATGCTGGCGAACGAGAGCCGAAGCCCTTCAGGAACCCGGCGAGTAACGTTACTGGAATGTAAGCTTAATAGATGTTTTACAAATACGTTGTGGTGGCAAGCTTTAACTTCTGGCTAATAACTAGATATTTAATATAAAAAGAACAATATTTCACCTCAAGTTCTCTTTGGAGAAGTGACAGCCCATAATGTCCTCTTCCAGGAAGCCAGGAACATGTCTTTTGTTGGGTTTTCTTTCTATTTTTGTGCTTTTCTAAACATAAAACAGCCAAAACACGCTGCTTCAGACATCGTTTGCTTACACTCTCGTTTCTGAAAGTCAGTGACATCACGCACATCGTGACAACAAGCGATGATTGGTGGAGTAGCAACGTGTAGTCTGACATGTTTCTAGTCCAGGACACGACAAAATCGCGTAATCTGACACAGTGACTATCGTAACAGACAAAAATATCTTGTAGTCTAAACCAGGCATTAACGTGCTCGGCTCGTCTCGTATTTCCTCTCACATGGTGCAAGCCGCGACCATACGAGCATCCACGATGTCCACGCAATTTCTCCCTAGAAAAAAAAATCGTCTGCGAGTTCGTACGACAGCAAAAATTGCACCGTGTACGCCCGCCTTAAAGCCGGGCATACACTGTGCGATTTTCGTCCGATTTCGAGCCGAATTCTGACTCGTACGACTCTTTTTTTGGTTGGGCCGATTTTCAGGTTTATCGTGCGTCGTTTGTTGCGAGGTGTTCGTGCAGTGTACAGGGGGAAACGAGAGGCGACAAACCTCTCACGATCGGGAATCGGATGGTCGGATGAATTTCTGGTGTGTCAGTAATGCCTGGTTTAGACTACAAGATATTTCTGTCTGTTACGATAGTCACTGTGTCAGATTACGCGATTTTGTCGTGTCCTGGACTAGAAACATGTCAGACTACACGTTGCTACTCCACCAATCATCGCTTGTTGTCACGATGTGCGTGATGTCACTGACTTTCAGAAACGAGAGTGTAAGCAAACGATGTCTGAAGCAGCGTGTTTTGGCTGTTTTATGTTTAGAAAAGCGCAAAAATAGAAAGAAAACCCAACAAAAGACATGTTCCTGGCTTCCTGGAAGAGGACATTATGGGCTGTCACTTCTCCAAAGAGAACTTGAGGTGAAATATTGTTCTTTTTATATTAAATATCTAGTTATTAGCCAGAAGTTAAAGCTTGCCACCACAACGTATTTGTAAAACATCTATTAAGCTTACATTCCAGTAACGTTACTCGCCGGGTTCCTGAAGGGCTTCGGCTCTCGTTCGCCAGCATTTTTCTTATTTGGTTGTGTTAGTCCGTCGATGACACATCGTACAGGCAGGAGTACTGCTGCCACAGCTCCACGAACCTTTCCTCCATGTTATAATTCCACCTAAAGTTAGCCGCTCCGTCATCTCTCATGCGTTTCGCCGTATTTGAAAGCTGTGTATGAAAACTGTCTGTGCTCTGGTTGGTCAGCGTCACACGTGACGGAACCTGTCGTGAAGGACCGCAAAAAAATTCAACATGCTAGTCTTTCTGTCGTGACGTCGTGAACTATCGCAGACGCGGATTCGGTTGTCGTATACTATGACACACTATACGAGATGAAACGATCGATTCTTGCGTCCCGACGTCCATTATCATTTACGAATCCCTACGACACCTTACGTCACACAGATCGTGCCAAAATCGTGTAGTCTGAACCAGGCATAATTCTGCTCGCCCCTCGTGAGGTTATTGCACAGTTGAAGCAAAGCCACGAACCGATTGCCCTATTTCCCCTCACTGCGCGAGTCAGTGGATATCACGCAATGCGCAGTTTAAACGCATCTCAAACCCAGTCAATTATTCACTGCAGAAAGTGAAAGTAAAATCTGACAAGCTTTCGGCGCATATTCTCAGACGACGAGAGATAAATGTAATTCAACATACTGATAACGTAGCCTACTGCCTTATTTTGTTTCTTATTTATTTTCTTAATATTTCTATTTTGGTCCATATTGAGAAAAAAATAGAAGAGAAGTAGGCCCATTTTGTGTTAAACAAGTCGTTTTTAGATAAATCTGCTCTTACTTTTCATTGAGACAGACATTATTATTGCAGTGTTCTGACATTAGGATCATATAATTAGACCTATAATTCCTTGTTTAATCGGGCTAAATGTTTTTAAATAGTGAGGAGTAATCTATCTATTAATTTATTATGCAGTGTGTCGATCATGCATTATTGTTGGGGGGAGGGGGCAAATTAATGTAATATCAATTTAATAATAAAAGTAGGCCTACTCTAATAATAATAATTTTATACACAAATTCTAAATCCTCTTGATATCAATAGCTGATGCATTTACCTCTCTCTAATACACCATGGTCTATCGTCGCCACGGGGGTTTTATTGCGTATTTTTCACCCGTACAGTGTGAGCAGTCAAGACGCGCTCGACGGTCGGACCGCACAGTGAGAGCACATCAATCGTGAGCTTTGGCTTCACATCGCATGCGATCTACTCGTACAGTGTGAGTAGGGAACCTTGCTGAAAACCCATAGAAATCACACAGTGTATGCCCAGCTTAACGACCGGCATCACGAGCTAGTGTCGGGAAAATAAATAAAAAGCAGCATGTGACAGATGAAAGTCTAATCAAACAGAGATAGAGACACACACTGTAAACCCGGATAAGTCGAATCTACTTAAAAAAACCAAGGTAACTCGTTGCCTTAAATTTTTTAAGTAATGAAGCATTAGTTGAATAAGTGAAGTGGACTGCCTTCAATGTACTTAAGCCCATAATGGAATGGAATAGAAGATTTAAGTTGAATGTACTTATAACTGAGTTACAGTAACTGAAGATACTTAGTTTAAACAATCATCCATCTCATGGAAATGTGTATTAATATTTCAAAACTATTAATAACTGCTTTGACAACCACAGCATTAGACTCTGCATGAGATCAGGGATTCTGCCAATACATGATGATGTTATCATCGTCAATGATTAAACAACATCACTTGATATTTTCTCTTGACTTTGTGTTCCTTCCCAAATGTGTCTCTCAAACACAAAGCAGCCAGAGAAACATTTACAAACATATTATTATTATACAGTCAAGGGTCAAGAGCCCAACTAAAGCAAACACTTATCTCCATCATGGTGACTTCCAACGAAACTATTATTTTCATTAAAACAGAAATAAAGTTAGTCTGGTTAGTTATAAGTTAGTTCACATATTATTATTATGTTTAGTAACTTACGAATTTTTACTTACCGATTTTAAGATTGCACACAATGAACAAGTCTCCATCTTAATTTAAATCAGCAACAAGAAAAGGACCGCCTTTTGTAAATGTCCTCCAATCAGTGAGTTAGTTCTTGTTGCCAGGCAGAACTCCTTGCATGGCCAATCACATCAAAGCAAGACCAGAGCGAGCTATTTTAATTAATTATGATTTTGAGTTCATTCAACTTGAAATCTTAAGTTTATGTATTTTGTAGGTTAATAAGTTATACTAACTTATATTTTTTGAGTTTTTGGACTAAACTAGTAATATTTAGTCAAGATTACTTGATTTGTTTAAGTAAAGACAACATTAGGGTTTACAGTGCAATGGGAGGCATGTATTTTCAAGATGTTACATAGCAAGGTGACATTACTACAATGGGGAGTTTTAATCCAAACCATCATTTCAGTTGAGATTAGCATTTCAAAGTTTTTTTTTTTTTGCAATTTTGGATCAGCATTTCCATTTCGATGAAAGACATCAGCACACATCAGTGAAATTGAACTGACATAATTTTGTAAAGTTAATTCGGGGTAATTGGTGTTGACGCATAAACCTAGTTTGAACTGATCCCGCTGGTAATCAACATTATCGATGAAGGGTAGCGATTGTGTACTCGGCTTTAAATTGACCATATGGCTGTTTTTCAAACAGCAGCCACAGTAAAAGACCACACACCTGCTTCATATAAACTATCAATCATCATAGAGACATACATTACTTGATATTGGTTTGAACTGATCCCGCTGGTAATCAACATTATCGATGAAGGGTAGCGATTGTGTACTCGGCTTTAAATTGACCATATGGCTGTTTTTCAAACAGCAGCCACAGTAAAAGACCACACACCTGCTTCATATCAATCATCAACTGGGTGGACTTCAAGTAGGTCAGTGAAATGATTATGTCGTCTGCTGTAGCTAATTAAGTGTATAATAATGTAATTTTCTGTCTAAAGGTGCCATAAATGTTTAAAGCAGTGAAAAAAACAAGCCACTGCTCAGAGCTGGAATACATAATTTCAAGTTTATCGTAAATACGTTTCCGAGGTTAAAAAATGCACATGAACTCGTTCTGAGGTAACTTGTTTACCACTGGGAAGTTCGGAAATCCCAAATTCCCGAAATGGGCGTACCATAAACTAACATACGGCCGTGACAGGATTGATTTATTAGTCCTTTATTAGATTTATTAGCACATGTGACTCTACATATAGGCTAATTATGGTTTTTAATTAGATGTAGCCTGATGTAGCTGATGTAGCTAACGTCATGTGTGTATGACGTTACCGTTATAACGTGAGCAAACACACAACCTGAGCGCCAGTCTGAACCCCGTCTCCAATATATATGTGTGTTTATAAACAGTTAGGTCCAGTCTAACGATTCTGACTGGATTATGTTGGTAATAGACACTTTCCTTGAGCTAAAATGTGTTGTGCCTCTAATAAGTGCTTTTGATCTTCTTTTTGCTTTAAATGATATGCGGAAAATACTGGACATTTGCCACAGATTTGTCCCACCACCTACAACGCAACCGAATGCTTCAAGCGCCTCCATGGTCGCAAAATGTGCCTTTTTTAACTTTTAAACAGGAAATGACGGAATTTTACCATACATTTTTACAGCAGGTCTATTCGAACGGGATTAGTATTACCTGAGGTAATTTTTCCAGACCTTTTTCCAGAAGGTAAAAGTCTCGGTAATCTTTACTGACATTGTCCGTAATGATTACCGAGATGGCACATTCGGACGGGACTAAAATCACAGAGAACCTCTGGTAATAATTACTTTACCCCCACGCCCCCATGTTAAACTAATCCAGTCCAAATAGGGCTTTAGAGTCATATGATATCTCCCTATACCCTGAAGGCGTGGCGCAGGTGTGCTCTCGTCTCTTCAGTGCTTTTGGTTTATAACGTTAGATGCTGAGGCTGAAATGGCGTCGAGTTCGGGTAAGAATCAAATTCGATACAAATATATGCAGAAAAAGTTTCCTCAGTGATTTATAAAATAGCCTATTTATGAACTATTAACCAAAATTAGGTTTAGTTTAATCAATTCAATTTCATTAAATCATTTCAATTTCTTACATTTATGTTTAAAAAATAGCATCAGGAAGAAACTAATGCTTCCTCTTTTAATATGTGGTTAATTTCCAGTTATCTTTGGCCTTGTTAGAGCTAGTATTTTAAACAACGGTCGAATTACAATTCTTGTGTTTTCATGTTTCATTGTGTTTGTTTATTGTGTGTATTGTTTCAATTGTGTACCAATAATGTAATGTGATTCTGAAACGTTTTTTTATATTCTAATATTTATTAAAATTTTGCATTAAATTACAAAAAACTAGTTACTTCTGTGTAAGGGTGTTTCTAATACAGTGTCTATGGGAGTGACGGTAATCTTTCTCTCTTTTGACTGCCGTTATCAACCTCACTTTATTTTCCCCCTCTTTTTGAAAGTTCGTTATTGTGTTTTCCTTTTGCTATTTGAGCAAATGAGGTCTCAAAAAATATAAATTTAATATTTTTTCTCATTCACCGCTATTGAAGTTAATCCAACTATTATGACTTCCTCTTCTGAGAAACCCGGAAAAATCCCCCAATTTAAATGAGGTAAAGTTTAATCGCAATATTGCCAAAATCCAATTTTGATTGCATTATGAGGGTATACACACTGAAGGATGTCATATGCTACATTAAAAATAATACTGAGTAAGGCTAACAATCTGCCTAAAATCTCATGTTAGCCTAACATCAAAGAAAGTGATAAAGATTAAAAATAAAAAAATAAAAAAAAATAGAGGTACATTTTCATTTTGGGGTGAATTATCCCTTTACAGATAACGTGGGGAAATTGTGTCCGTCTTTCGTGTGAGATGTTAAAGCGTTAGTTCAGCCATAAATGTAAACTCTGTGATTAATTCCTCCTGTGGTTGGCCAGCCGTCAGACCTCCGCTCATCTTCACACACAGATGAAGATATTAGTGTTGAAATCCGATGGCTCAGAAAGGCCTTCATTGACACCAATGTCATTTCCTCTCTCAAGACCCATAAAGGCACTAAAGACGTCGTTACAAAGCCCATCTCACTACAGCGGCTCTACAATCATTGATGAAGAGGCCAGAAAAGAGTTAGTGCGCAAAAACACTAAATAACGACTTATATAGTGATGGCCGATTTCAGAACAAAGCTTCGAACCGTTATGAGTCAGTGAATCGATTCATGATTCGAACCGTTATGAGTCAGTGAATCGATTCATGATTCGGATTGCATGTCAAGCTGCTAAAATGCTGAATTCACATTACATTGGCGATCCGAATCATAAATCGATTCACTGACTCATAACGGTTCGAAGCTTTGTTTTGAAATCGGCCATCACTATATAAAGTCGTTATTTATTCTAAATGTAAAGTGATTTGAGTACCATGAAACCTTTATATAAATGTAACAAATTATTAAATCAAGCTTCATACTGGTGCTGTCATGTGTAGTGTGTTCTGAACATATGCAAATTGCCCTGCCTCCACTCAAACTAGCAGATTTCTATCTAGTTCTGGTTGTTTTGTCCTCCAGCGAGAGTCACGACTGTTACGTGACTGAAAATGATGAACCAGATTAAAGACTGTCCTTTGAGTTATTTCCTGAGCCATGCAAATTATAACAGCACACACACTGACAGGTAGCCTGACAAGCCAGACGCTCGCGGGCAGATTAGATTTGCTGCCGCTAGGGTGCGTCCAGATTTCTAGGCTGTCAGGTGCAGTTATAAATAGCAAACGCATCTCTTATTTCTCTGTCTTCATGAACTGCCCTGAAATACAATTCAAAAGTATTTTTTTTATTTAGGCTAAATAGCCTTATAAGTTGAACTGTAATTTTGACACGCTTTAGAAGAAAAGGAAAATCTCACAAAATCTGATTTCCGTGTGATCTGTGTATTATCAGCACACTGTTCTCTGCTCAGTTCTGATTGGTTATTGCAAACATTGTGAAGTCACATCTTTTCAGTTCACTCAAAAAAACAGCACATTGGTTGAACATGATTTAATCGTGGACAGTGGTTCCACATGATTACACCACATTATCTTAACAACAATGGATGATGTTCAACCCATTCACACACACAGATGATTCGACTATCGGTCGACCATAGAGAGATTCGACAATTCTGATTCGATTGTCTAAATCCTTAGTCGGGTCAGCCCTACTGTCTGTAGCTAGGCATACTGTCCTTTCATTCTTTTGCTCAAGGTTACGAGTTGCCTTCTTGAGAACATAAGTTTGACTGATATTAAAGGGGCGGTGAAATGCTGTATCATGCATACTGAGCTTTTTACACTGTTAAAGACTTGGATTCCCATCCTAAACATAGACAAAGTTTCAAAAACTATTGTTGGACGTTTGATGGAGTATTTCTGTGTTAAAAATACTCCTTCCGGTTTCTCACAAGTTTCGGAGAGTTTTTTCCGAGTATGGGTCGGCTTGACGTTAATAGAGCGGAAGGTCCTTGTATGGGCCGTACGGGCTCTTCTCCCGGTAGGGTGCGCGCGCGCGTGACTAGAGCGAGAGAGAGGAAATGCACGCTGTAAACAGTCTCTCAGCTGCAGATCCAGTCGTCCGTGAACACTTCTGTCGTTATAGTCCGCGCCGCGCTCCACTTTATTCCTCTGGGTGACGTCGAGCGACTTCAACGCTTCAGCACAGCATTCTGGGAAGGCAGCGCTGCATTTGAACCGATTTGAACGCAGAAATGAAGGGAAGCTTCACAACATCGCTTCAGTCGCATCGCAAAAGTGGATCTCCACCATTCACTGCTGTCAGGACTTCACCAAATCAACCAGGGCCGGCATTTGCTATAGGCGAACTAGGCGGTCGCCTAGGGCGACAATTGTGTTAGGGGCGCGAGCACGCTCTAGTGCCGCCCATTACTTCACATTAAGCATAGAATCGGAACAAGCGAAATACAACATAATGTTCATTAAACATGATCATCATAGGGCGCCCCCTCAGCCACACGTTTAATTACTTATCAACCTGATTATTAGATTGAATTGATGGTGATTATTGATTATTAGTTCAGGCGTTAGGTCAGACAAGTGCTCATCTTGCGCGTTCATCAAAAATGAGGCGCCTAAACCCCGCACAGGGACGGAAAAAGAGAAAAAAAGAAAGAAAGAAAATCGAAAGAAAGCCCAGTATAGAGGTTAGTCTTCTTATCTCAGCCAATAAGTTGTCAAACAAAATAAAATTACTTAGTATCAATCTTATCAACTAATATTTATTTTATAAATATTATTAATATTGTCACTAAGCTATCACTTGGTAGTTTTCTACATATTACTATACGTATTGAAAACATAACTTCACTGACAATAATCTACAATAACCTACATGGATGTCATTTAAATATCAAAAGTCCAGTTGGTTATGAATATGGATAACGTATGCATGTTATTTATGAAAAGTACAAACGCTCTCTACGTGGGCGTCGGAAGGAAATTAATACGGCCTCTCGTTTGTTTTTGTTTTTTTACTGGAGCAGCCTAACGATAGATGCCATATTATTTACATTAAACACAAATATGCTGTGTTTACCAAACTCTCTACAGTGGCTGTGGTGTAGTGGTAAGACACATGGCATCAAGATTTGATGCAGATCGATCAGAGGTTCGATCCCGCCTTTTGCCATACGCGCTCTATTCCCTTTTCCCATCACATATCAGATCGGAAAGGCATTTATTTTCAATAAAAAGTGAGAAAATGTTTGAAAAGTGGAAATAAAGCGTCGAACGTGTTTAATAATAAGTGCTTCTCGGTTAGGGGTAGGCCTAGGAAAACAGACATGTGCTGAATTAGAATAGAGACGATAAAAGTGAGTGGGGTGGGGGCCGCAAAACTCCATCTCGCCTAGGGCAACCAAAGAGCTAGAGCCGGCCCTGAAATCAACAGTGTCACCAAAGAAGTGTGTTTTTGACGGAGCGGTCCCAGCGATAAAGGTTCGGTCCTGCTTTGGAAGCAGCCGGTGAGTTAAACTGCTTCAGATGTCTGTGCTTTCGGCTATCGTCGCGTGAGTAAACATCAGTAAACGACACGATCGCGCGCTTCGTCAGTCAAATGCGCTAACAGACTCCATTGTTGTTCTGTATAACGTTACACTAGTCTGACGTGCAAAACCGTTTTGCTTGCTACTGCTAAGGTTTAGTCGCATACAATAGTCCATAAACCGAATCATGTCCTCATAAACTGCGAGTAAACACACACAAATGTTGACAGGCCACTAAATACAGTCCATACCACAGAGTAGTGTTGTCAAAAATATTGATATTTCGATATGTATCGATACTGGAATATCTGAAACGATACGATTCTCAGTTTTTACAGTATCGATATCAGCGAGTTGACACACACCGGCATATTCTCCCTCAGCCCGGTTAACCACTGAGCACGGCGAGCGCGCGTTCTGCTGGACTTTTTCCTCATGACAGTGTGTTAGTGTTAGTGTGTGATCAGTCTGAATTTCGCGCGGGATTGCACATAAATTAATTCTACTAATCCCTGCAGATTTCGTGCTCACATCTGAAGCGCACACACACAGCCTACCGCAATAAAGCCGCCTCTGACATGATACAAGTGCAAAGATTTGCTTCTTTTTCCAGCTTATTATTGGTCAAATACACTCAAAGAATTATCAGTGCACATCTGGAAGAGTATTAACGTAAACACAGTCGCAAACCGTTCAGGAAGAACGAGTAACAGGAACAGTGTTTAGGATCCATGCGTCTGTTAGTCTTAAAGGGACCGCAGTCATTTGTTATTCAAACTACAAAAAGACAAACGATCAACTGCTCTTGACTGATCAACTTGTGTAACTTTAATAGTTTCATCTGTACGCTATTGAATTTTTTACAAAGAATATTATCCAATGTTGTTTTAAATGTAATTACTATGCATTTTTTTAATTCAGTTTCTTATCTGAATGTTAGACCTACCTGAAAAAATAAAGCAGTCTGTTTAATTTACATCTTCTATTCTATTGCATTTATTTGTGCTATTGTTTGTAATCTGTTTATTTGTTCTTATTTTATTACTGTTTACTCCTCTTTCTAAATTCAATTTACCATTCGAAATCAAGCTTTCTTGTGCTGTGTGTAAGCTATTGCAACACAATTACCCCGTTGTAAAAAATACATTGAGATAGCAAAAATTTGTGAGATAATTTTAATAGTAATTGATCAATAATTGTTCAAATCAAAACGAGGCCCAACCCTAAGGAACATGCTGGCCACATGAATTTTTAAGTAAAAAATAACAATGAATAATAACAAGTTCTGTTGTCATATTAAACATCTTATCTTATTTTATTTTATCTTTTTTTTTTTTTTTTTTTTTTTACTGTGGTATCGATTTAGTATCGATATATCGATATTTTAGTCTGGTATCGTATCAAAGTCATAATTTTGGTATCGTGACAACACTACCACAGAGACGGACGTCCTGCTGCTGCTGCTTCCCTGTTCAGTTTATTTCAGCCTCCGGATCTGATTCTGGATCATATCTGTATTAATTGAATCTGATTGATAGCCGTGGTTTATTAGAGTAACGTTTTCTTCTCCACGCTTGAGGACGTCACCGCTTTGTGCGCGCTCGTCATTCTTTAGCTCCGCCCACACGGTACGCCTCCAGCTCGGTTTTTTTCCGGAAAGACTCGGTACAGCCCATATTTCTTTCATAAATATAATAAAACTAAAGACTTTTCGGAGATATGAAGGATGCAATACTACTCTATAGGTACTCAAGATTGACATGAGATTGACTGAAACTGAGTGTTTCACCGCCCCTTTAAGTGCATGTGCTTTCCAAATGGGAACATGGTTAAACCTGTGCTTCATGTTCCACTGAGTAGTTTTAAGATTGTGAATACTGATTAATAATGTAAATATCTGATTCCACTCTTTACAGTGAGGATTGTTCTTCTGGGGAATGATGTCTCAGTAAATTGCAGAGTGGGAAAATTCATCATAGGAAAAACAGCGTTTAATAAGGAAGCTCCTCCAGATGATGTAGAGTCGTACAAGGGTAAAGACTTGAGTGTCATCAACGCTCCTCTCCTGCTGCAGTCAAATCTCTCCCTGTCTCGTATCACACAGGGAGTGAGAAAGTGTGTGTCTCAGTCTGCTCCAGGACCTCATGTGATCATTCTGGTCCTCAAACATGATCGGTTTTCAAGAGAAGAGAAAATGTGTGTGGAGACGGTGCTCAACTCTTTCTCTGACAGTGTGTTTAAACACACCATGGTCCTCACGACACAAGACGGTGTAGAGATGGCTGAAGTCAATGACATTATAAAGGAAATTATAAAAAAATGCTCTAACAGACACTACATAATGCAGGAAAACGGCAATCCTGATGATCTTATGAAGACATGTAAGGAAATTGTAAAAAGTAATGAGAAACGTTTCCTGATTTGTAAAAAATATGAAGATTCAAATTTAGCTACAGAAGCCACAGAGAGAGGTGAGTGAATATTATTTGACTAAACATATTGTGTGCTGCATTTAGAGAATGGTGGAATTAAATTATACTTTGAGCTGAACACATCCTTGGATCCATGTGAGACTTTGTTGTTCATAACAGATACAAATAGTATTATACTTAAAGGGATCTCCTGGTGTTGAGACTTGTATGGCTTAATATAACATAAATGATGTCTCTTACTGAAATATGTAGTAGAAAACCCATGAAAGATCTACGTTATTTTAAAAATCGATTTTATATTTGGACCATGGGCGGCGCCATTTTGTTTGCGTTCTAGGTTGATGACGTAGAATGGTTGAACTCCTCAATCAGCTGGCGTTACCCGTAGCTATTTTTACCACAACGCAACTCGAAAATTGTTTCAGAGTTAAACAAAACCAATGAATTGCTTTGTAATTGTACTTTAAACACACTCAAACATACATGTGCACACAAACTCTCTCTCTCTCAGACTCACACACACCCCAACAGATCGGTGAGGATACACACACCCACACGTGCGTGCATACATCATCCTCATTCACTATTCCCTGTGTTGATATCATAGATAGATGGTTGATATGCAGTAGATTAACTAATACCTAGTGTGACCAGCAGAGGGAACTATCTAGGTTTAGGACCATGGGATAGGGCAGTGTTACTCATTGCGCGGCTCGCGAGCCTCATGCGGCTCGCCAAACTTTAATTTGCGGCTCGCATTATATCACATGTGAATGCGTATCAATAGTACGAGTGTGCAATCTCGTGGAATGTATATGAGTTTTGCCGTGCATATGCTACGCAGTTTTTCGCGTGCATATGACACGCTCTTGGATGGGGGTGGGGGGTTGCGTATAATACGCGTATCATATGCACGCGAAAAACTGCGTACCATATGCACTACAAATACATTCCACGTTGCTAAGTTAGGACGATTCTAACAGAGAAACCGCCTCACCAATGAACATCTTGCATGCCTCACAAGGATTGCAACGACAAGCTGCAAATACAGTCTTGTTCAAAATAATAGCAGTACAATGTGACTAACCAGAATAATCAAGGTTTTTCGTATATTTTTTATTGCTACGTGGCAAACAAGTTACCAGTAGGTTCAGTAGATTCTCAGAAAACAAACAAGACCCAGCATTCATGATATGCACGCTCTTAAGGCTGTGCAATTGGGCAATTAGTTGAAAGGGGTGTGTTCAAAAAAATAGCAGTGTGGCATTCAATCACTGAGGTCATCAATTTTGTGGAGAAACAGGTGTGAATCAGGTGGCCCCTATTTAAGGATGAAGCCAACACTTGTTGAACATGCATTTGAAAGCTGAGGAAAATGGGTCGTTCAAGACATTGTTCAGAAGAACAGCGTACTTTGATTAAAAAGTTGATTAGAGAGGGGAAAACCTATAAAGAGGTGCAAAAAATGATAGGCTGTTCAGCTAAAATGATCTCCAATGCCTTAAAATGGAGAGCAAAACCAGAGAGACGTGGAAGAAAACGGAAGACAACCATCAAAATGGATAGAAGAATAACCAGAATGGCAAAGGCTCAGCCAATGATCACCTCCAGGATGATCAAAGACAGTCTGGAGTTACCTGTAAGTACTGTGACAGTTAGAAGACGTCTGTTTGAAGCTAATCTATTTTCAAGAATCCCCCGCAAAGTCCCTCTGTTAAAAAAAAGGCATGTGCAGAAGAGGTTACAATTGGCCAAAGAACACATCAACTGGCCTAAAGAGAAATGGAGGAACATTTTGTGGACTGATGAGAGTAAAATTGTTCTTTTTGGGTCCAAGGGCCACAGGCAGTTTGTGAGACGACCCCCAAACTCTGAATTCAAGCCACAGTACACAGTGAAGACAGTGAAGCATGGAGGTGCAAGCATCATGATATGGGCATGTTTCTCCTACTATGGTGTTGGGCCTATTTATCGCATACCAGGGATCATGGATCAGTTTGCATATGTTAAAATACTTGAAGAGGTCATGTTGCCCTATGCTGAAGAGGACATGCCCTTGAAACGGTTGTTTCAACAAGACAATGACCCAAAACACACTAGTAAACGGGCAAAGTCTTGGTTCCAAACCAACAAAATTAATGTTATGGAGTGGCCAGCCCAATCTCCAGACCTTAATCCAATTGAGAACTTGTGGGGTGATATCAAAAATGCTGTTTCTGAAGCAAAACCAAGAAATGTGAATGAATTGTGGAATGTTGTTAAAGAATCATGGAGTGGAATAACAGCTGAGAGGTGCCACAAGTTGGTTGACTCCATGCCACACAGATGTCAAGCAGTTTTAAAAAACTGTGGTCATACAACTAAATATTAGTTTAGTGATTCACAGGATTGCTAAATCCCAGAAAAAAAAAATGTTTGTACAAAATAGTTTTGAGTTTGTACAGTCAAAGGTAGACACTGCTATTTTTTTGAGCACACCCCTTTCAACTAATTGCCCAATTGCACAGCCTTAAGAGCGTGCATATCATGAATGCTGGGTCTCATTTGTTTTCTGACAATCTACTGAACCTACTGGTAACTTGTTTGCCACGTAGCAATAAAAAATATACTAAAAACCTTGATTATTCTGGTTAGTCACATTGTACTGCTATTATTTTGAACAATACTGTACAACATGAAGAAAGTCAAGGAAATGCATGCATCCTTCCGCTCATCTTAGCATTAATGTAATCCTGCTTTTTTGGATGGCGGGAGGCTTCTGCTTTTTGGGACATTCAAGACCTCCTTTATCATGTGGATAAATATCGTTAGTCAATTCTGTTGTTTTTTCGAGAAAATCACGGATTGTCTTAACAGTAACTTCCAAAAGCCCAGGAGAAGCCAAGGCAGAACACCGTAACAGCAGTTACCGCTCTCCGCCTTTGTTTTGGACCGCTCAAACTGAGTTACGGTACTCTGCCTTTGTTTAGCCATGCGTCTAAATTAAGTTACGGTACCGACATGCAGTTATGGTGTCCCGCCTTTATTTTACTGTCTATTAAAGTTTGCCGCGTTTAAGTTACGGTAGCCTGTGTACTGTCATACATGTTTTCATAATGCAGAATATTCACTCAGCGCGCTATCAGGCAGTTTGGGGCTGCCCGACTGTGTGCACTCGAATGTCGTGACAGCGTGCGCTCACGCATACAATCAGTAACAGTTCGCAATTATATCCATATATCCTACCTTTTCTTGTAAACCCGATACAATCCATGGCAATGAACGTCATCGGGGATGTTTAATCCACAAGCATTCTGAGAATTATTCCTACTCGTCGTTCACATCAATCTAAAAGTTGTCCTTTTAGGCTAGGCGATTTTCATTTAAAGATGTAAAAGTAATTAAGCTATGTAGACTATTGTATCATTTTTAAAAAACATTAAAAACATTGCAATAAATAGTTACTCTGTTTAGCCTATGAATGGGCAATCTGATCTAGTCAGCGCTGTCATTAGAGCGAGATAGCCAAACTTAACCCTTGATTGACCAGCGGCACTATTTGCTATTTATCTTATTACAATCACATGCATTTTTCATGATTTGTTATTTGTTCTATTTTTTATATCTTTGCATTATATATGCAAATGTTTACTCATTAGAAATAAGCTTATCTTGTTCATATAATTCAGTGTCACCTATCAACCTGTAAGTTTTGCTGCGCAGCAATGAAGATACTCTTTACAAGACGTATTGTGTCCTTAATAATGGCATCAGAATGCAACCAAAGCACATGATGGTAATAAGAAGATGGCTATAATTAATTGTAAATCATCCAAAATAAATGCCATGATCATTAGATTTTATACAGGTGTTACTATATTGATTTTGTAAATGGTGATCAGCAACCAAATGTTGATAAAATGGAAGTTACTGCCTTTTGCCTTGGCATGACTCATTTTTTGCAAACAATACAAAGGCAGAGTGCAGTAACTTCAAAATAGGGGTCAAAAGTCAAGTTTGAGTAAAAAAAAAAGTGTATGTAGATAATTTTCATTACTAAAACATCTGAATGCCAGATTTCCACTGTCCTACCTATAACTAATTTGGCTGGACAACAAAAAATCTTTAAAGTAATTTTTCTCAGTTCCACACTCCAGTGAGTTAAGGTCTTTTGCCTTTGTAGGGCAGAATTGTTATCAGAGTATGTGAGCGGAGTGGAGTGGGAGCGGAGGGAGGAGTGGAGCGGCAAGATTTTGAATGGAGTGAGGAGCGGATTTTTTAAAAGTCGGAGCGTTGTGGTTTTCACTCGCTCCGAGAGCGCTCCACTACCGCTCCATCACAAGTACAATTCATGCAAACCGGCCAGCACATAATAACTACATTTTTAGCCAGAACTAGAGCTTAGATCGACTCAAAAAATCAAGCCCGACCCTACCCAAGCCCGTGCACCCGAGAGACCGGCCCTGTCTGACACATTAACTGTAATTATGAGCCCGTTTTAAACCCGACCATTTTTAATACGTGGGCGAGGTATAGCCTGACCTCACTAATGAGCGGAGTGAAGCCGGTGTGACTCAGCTCAATAATCCGCAGACGCGCGCTCATGAACCGCTCACGGTAAAAGGATGTTCGTTCAAATCCAGCTTAGACATGACATAAATCTGTAGCTTACTATAGGCTACTTGTTGTAGCCATTAAAAAATGTTTTTTTTTCATATTTATGTTTAAATATTATAATATTATTTTTACATTTCATCTGATTATGATATCAGTGCAAAGATGCGAGTGGGTCAGAAATGATTTTGGTGGTTATATTTAGCTTAATATGAAGTTTTGTTTTGTAAAAAGCCTTTATTTCGTTTTGTACAAATTGTTTCTTAATTTTAATAAAGGTTTCTTCGGCCAGTTGCGTGTATTTAATAAATAATAAACAAATAGTAGACTAATCGTGACATAGAAATGCACACTAATGTTCCAATAAACCACGTTGAAATAAGGCCTCTAATCACCTATTGTTTATTTTTTATTATTTTTTAAATTTAATGCAGGTTATATACCGAACTTTATAGTAATATTTCAGAGCTTACTTAAATACTTTAGCGGTTATCCGCAAATTTCCCCGGAGCGAAGACGGAACGGTGTTTCTGATATCAGTGAGGGAGGAGTGGAGTGGGGAGCTGGAAATTGTGAACCCGGAGCGGAGCTGGAGCGGAGTGAGTCTTGAATGCAAAGAGCGTGGAGGGGATATTGCTGCCACTCCACTCCGCTCAGATACTCTGATTGTTATCTAATTTTTTGGCCTTCAGAACATCTTAAAATGCACATATGTAGATCATAGAAATCAAAATGTTCTCGGGGGAGAATGCCCTCCATACCCCCCTAACATTTTGGATCTCTGTAATTATAAACATTATAATTATTACATGTAAAGTATGAACAAGCAAAGGGGGTAATATTTGCTTTATAAGTAATAAACAGCCAATATCGTATGGGTATGCATGTTTGTAAGCTACTTGTTAATGGCGCAATTTGGACACTATGTTACCATTTTTTCCATAGGCTACCTTCACTGGGGGCTAAGCTCCCCTAAAACGAAAATCCTAGAAACGCCCCTGCTTTGCAATAAAAGTGGCTCTCCTATTGATTTTGTGCTATCAGTGCGGCTTTAATGAAAAAAATAGTGAAGACCATTGGGATAGGGGAACGTGAGGAAGAGAGGCAGGATGTTTTGGTGATGATGCATGGGATGTTGGCTCGTGCAATAAAGTTTGAGCTCAAGCTCAGTGAATTAAAACCTCAATCTTTAAACTTTTATCTTTAAGACAATATAAAATATATAAATATAAAATCGATTTTTTAAATAACGTAGATCTTTCATGGGTTTTCTAATACATATTTCAGTAAGAGACATAATTTATGTTATATTAAGCCATACAAGTCTCAACACCAGGATGGTTTTGGTTTTGTTTCTTTCTTTTCCTGTTTTACCTTGCTGAGTTCCTAGTTAGTTTCCTTGGTTACTCATTTACCAAGGAATTTTAAAAAAACCACACCATTTCTGTTTTATTCTTCATTACATTCCATATGTTGTTCTGTGTCAGCTCCCTATGCTATGTTTTCTATTAGTTTATCTTTGTCATGCAATTACTACTAACAATGTAGCATCACAACCCCCCCACTGTTAAACTAGTTTGTTCCTTTGACAGCTCCAGAGGGTGTGAAGTTGAATCTGGCTCTGTGTGGGAGTAACAGAAGATTAAAATCCTTCATATCAAACCTGATCCTGAACCAGAGCGAGAGCGGATCAGAGCTCAGCTCAGAGTGTGTGAGGAGAGACGTGGATCTTCATGGACGTCTGATCTCTCTGGTGGAGCTTCCAGCTCTGATTAACTCTCAGCTCTCCGAGGAGGAAGTGATGCGTCAGTCGCTCCGCTGTGTGTCTCTCTGTGATCCTGGAGTTCATGTTTTCATCATCATTATTCCTGATGGTCCACTGACTGATGAAGACAGAGCAGAAATGGAGAAGATCCAGAGAATATTCAGCTCAAGAATCAACAAACACCTCATGATCCTCATAGACCAGAATCCAGATCATCAGACAGCAGATCTAAATGAAGAACTACAGTCTGTCATTGAGAGTTTTGGAGGACGGCATCTTCTCATTGGCCCAAACACACAAGTGTCCGTGTTGATAGAGGAACTGGAGCAGATGATTCAGGCAAATAGTGGAGTTTGTTTCTCCACAGAGACATTGTGGGATGCACAGATGGAAAAACTGCAGAAATTTGAAGAAATGAAGAAGAGAAACGATTCACTAGAGACGCGGTTTCAGTCAAAAGGTAATGATCAGAAAATCAGGCACTTTTTATGATCGCAGAAATATTTAACAAAACAATAACATTACATGTAGAGTTCAGAATAAATAATCTGATTAGCACATGATGCTTCATTTTAAACTGTACAGTATATTCTCAAAACCAGTGTAGGCCTAAGTAGATCGCACAACCATTGCCACCAATGGTATCTATGACTAACTTCATTGTTTTTGAGAAACTTAGCCCTGGAATACTGATAATCTTCACTTGAAAATCAATATATTGTCTTAATTTTTATTTATCTTTAGATTCAAGTAAAAGAGCAGATGATCTGAGGATTGTGCTGCTGGGAAAAACTGGAGCTGGGAAGAGTTCAACAGGAAACACCATCTTAGGAAGAAACATGTTTAAAGCAGAATCAACTTATGAATCAGTTACTAAAGAGTGTAAGAGAGAATCAGCAGAAATCAACGGCCGACACGTGACTGTGATCGACACTCCAGGACTGTTTGATACTAAAGTCAGTTATGAAGAAATCCATAGAGAAATCACCAACTCCATCCCCATGATCCTGCCTGGACCTCATGTGTTCATCATTGTGCTCAATTTGGGACAACGATTCACTCAAGAAGAAGAAAAATCAGTGAAGATCATCCAAGAGATGTTTGGTGAGAAATCTTTAATGTTCACTATTGTGCTCTTCACCAGAGGAGATGATCTAAAGAACAAAACCATTGAGCAGTGGCTGGGAAAACCTGGATCGGCCCTTAAAAACCTGATTGAAGCATGTAGAAACAGATATCATGTGTTCAATAATAATCAAACTGGAGACCGAACACAAGTGTCTGATCTACTGGAGAAGATAGACAACATGGTGAAAGAAAATGGAGGAAGTTACTACTCTTGTAAGATGTTCAGGGAATTAGAAAGAGAAATACAAGAACAACAACAGAAGAAGCTGAAGGATGAAGTGGAGCAACTGAAGAGAGAAAGAGAAGAACTGATGAACAAACATGAAGAAGAAAAGAGGATGATGGTGGGAGAAAGACAGAATCAAGATAAAGAAAGAAAGAAAAGAGAAAAGGAATTCAGAGAGAGAGAAGAACAATATAAAATTGACATTAACAAAAGAGAGGAACAAGAGAGAAAGATGCGAGAGGAGATGAAGAGAGAACGAGATGAATGGAACAAACAGAAACAGCAGGAAAGACAAAGAAGAGATGAAGAGAAGGAGGAAAGGAGAAAGAAAGAACAGGAAATGAGGGATGAACATAATCAGATACTTAAACAAGAGCAAGAAAAAATTAAGATGATGGAGGAAGAAAGACAAAATCAAGACAAAGAGAGAAAGAGAAGAGAAGAGGAATTCAGAGAGAGAGAAGAACGATATAAAAGAGACATTAAAGAAAGAGACGAACAAGAGAGAAAGATGCGAGAGGAGATGAACAGAGAACGAGAGGAAGGGGAGAGACAGAAACAACAGGAAAAACAAAGAAGAGAAGAAGAGGATGAGAGAATAAGAGAGAAAGAACAGGAAATGAGGGATGAACATAATCAAGAGAAAGAGAGAATGAAGATGAAGATGGAGGAAGAAAGACAGAATCAAGACAAAGAGAGAAAGAGAAGAGAAGAGGAATTCAGAGAGAGAGAAGAACGATATAAAAGAGACATTAAAGAAAGAGAGGAACAAGAGAGTAAGGTGCGAGAGGAGATGAAGAGAGAACGAGAGGAATGGGAGAGACAGAAACAACAGGAAAGACAAAGAAGAGATGAAGAGGACGAGAGAAGGAGAAAGATAGAACAGGAAACATGGGATGAATATTACCAGAGACTTAAACGAGAGACAGAAAGAAGACACAGAGAGAAAGAGGCTCTTCAGTCCAAACATGAAGAAGAGAGAGAGAGAATGAAGATGATAATGGAGAAAGAAAGACAGAATCATGACAAAGAGAGAAAGAGAAGAGAAGAGGAATTTAGAGAGCGCGAAGAACAATATAAAAGAGACATTAAAGACATAGAGGGTCATGAGAGAGAGATGCGAGAGGAGATGAAGAATGAACGAGAGGAATGGAACAGACAGAAACAACAGGAAAGACAAAGAGAAGAAAAGGAGAACGAAACATGTAGATCTAATGAACTTTATATGGAAACTCCTGAGAGTCAGCTCACAAACAGTAAGTCAAAATAGTAACCAGCTAATGTTAAACAATAATTAGCAAAAAATGTATTTGGGTATAAACGTCTCGTATATATATTTAACCCTTGAGGGAACAGTGATGTACGTCAAATTGGGATCACTTCTATAAGCCCCTATCAGCTTTGAGTGTAAAGAGAATGGTCAAATGACCATTGGCGTACAAGATTTGCATCTCGCACTCCGCCCGCACCGCGGGTATAAATAGGAAGCGGATGCAGCGCACATTTTTTTTTTTCACTGAAGAGCAGAACTAGTGACTCGGCCATGCAGTGATGGTACAGTAACTGTGGTGACGGGACGTACGTCTCCGTTCCCTCCTTCAGGGAACGAGGGTTACCATATGTAACCGAGACGTTCCTTTTCAGTCGGTCATGTACCTTGGATGTCAGACAAAATTGGATTCCTCCGGAAAACGCCAGAGCTGCTGCGACTTCCAGAACCCCACGAGAGCCCCTCAGACCCCTGTTTGCTCGTGCAGGGAGAGTTGTGCTGCTGTTCCGCAATACCCACTCAGCAGAATATTTGATCACGCTGGAAAAGCGTGTCCCCAGAGGGGATGCTGTGGAAGCCACATCCTACCAGTATGGAGGTATCATGTGGAATATACACATATGAACTGGCCATCTGGGCAGTACAACATATGCAAGTCCCAAGGGTGGCCACGACCGACCTAGGCGGGGGACTACACTGCTCAGAGACGGCAGAGAGGGGGTTTTGTCAAGGGAAAGACACGTAGGAAGCCGTACTCTGGAAGAATACACATATAGGACCACCATAGGGGTCACAACATATAGAACCCAGCCTAGCACGGGTTCCACCAATGAATAGGGTGTTAGGCCTGGTGCCAGATGCTCTGCCACGTAAGTCCGCAAAGCTCGGACGGGACCGAGAAAAGCCAGAGCTGGGTCTGCCTCCTCTGAGGGCAGCACTTGTAGGTTCACCACCTGGTCCCGGAAAGGCAGTGGTGGGAACCTTGGGCACATATTAGGGTTAGGGTCTGAGAAATACATGAGAGTTAGCCGGCCTAAATTCCAGGCACGATTCATCAACCGAAAATACCTGCAGGTCCCCTACCCTCTTGATGGATGCCAAAGCAATCAGGAGCACTGTCTTCCAAGACAAGATTTTGAACTTCAAAATCAAAGGGCGCTCTCTGCAGTGCGGTTAGCACCAGAGACAAATCCTAATAGGGTATGGAGTGAGGAATTGGATTGTATTCCCCACGGACTTACCATCGACTACGTCGTGATATGTGGCTATGGCGGAAACATACACTTTGAGGGAGGCAGCCTTCGATCCAACTTATCTTGCAGGAAGGAGAGCACATAACTGATCTCTCTTAAGCACATAACTGAACTAATCTTTGGGGGTCTTCTCGTGGAGAAGAGCACCATTCGACAAATAGGTTCCACTTCAAAGCATAGAGGCACCTCGTAGAGGGTGCTCTAGCCGAAGTGATGGTGTCTACCACAGCTTGTGGTTGTACCCAACTGCTCTCTCGACTGAGCTAGGATCAGCCCATCGTCGAGGTAGTTGAGGGTGCGAACACCACGCTCTCTAATGGGAGCAATGGCTGCTTCTGTGACTTTTGTGAAGGCACGGAGCGATAAGGAGAGCCCCAAGGTTAGGTTTTTAAAATCGAGAATCGAGACATGAAAGTACATGTCCCAGATAGCAGACAAACAGTGAATCAGCGTTGAATCAATGTTAATGCATCAACTAAAATATCATTGAATCAATGTTGAGATGTCAATGTTTAGAATGTTGATTTTTCATCAGGTTTGCACCCTGAAATAATGTTATTTCAACGATGAAAAATAGATCAAGATGGCCTTAAAATCAACAGTTTTCCAACTTAAATTAAACCACTTATTTAAGTGAATCAATGTTAATGCATCAATCAAAATATCATTGAATCAATATTGAAATATAACATTGATTTTTCATCAGGTTTGCACCCTGAAATAATGTTAATTCAACAATGAAAAATAGATCAATCTTGCTTTATGTACAGCAGGATTCTATGCCAGTTAATTTGTCTCTTTATTTTATTCATTTTAATCAGAGACCATGTGTGGCTGCAGTCGATATGATTTTGCATCAAAAAGTCACTCAAAGTAAACAACATCCTTCAGTTTAGATGCAAATGTATTTATTTATGCCCCCACAGTTACAACAGGAAATCTCACATTGACTTGAAACAATTACATCTGAATTTATGACACAAATGAGAAGAGTCTGGAAAAACATGACAACGTGCATCTGCAAAATGGAAGTAAATACAAATGTAAACTTGCCAATAAATATGGAAATGACACAGTACTACTGAAAGAAAGAAGGTAGAAGAAAGAATAATACTTCAAACTCAGGGGGTTCCACCATGAGCAATGCCCTGAAGCCTTTCAGGTTGTAATGGAGCCAGTTCTGCACCGTCCCAGCCAAGATAAACTCTGATGCCTCTTTTTATCAGCATTCACAGCATCTAAAACAACAAGAAGTTAGTAAATATTTGGAAATGTGATTAATTATACATTACAAATATAGCCTACTACAAAATGAAGTGAAACTTGAAATTTTATCAAAATCTTGATATCCCAGTTAGAACGGTAACATTAAATTCAGGACTATTTAATGCATTTTAGTGTAGACTTTAAAGGACCTGCAGACGCACAATGAATGAAAAAGCAAAGTGACTATATCCGGTGTTTTATCTAATAATATTATTGTATTTAATAGTACATAAATAAAGTGTGAAAATGAAACAAGTAAATGAATGACTAAATAGCTAAAATAAGAAAATAAAAGAGGAGCTGTATAGGCTACATGGTGGTTTGGAAGAGATTTTTTTTTTCCATTTACAACACGAACTGGAGGCACAAATGTTTACTAAATTTCTGTAGTTTGATATAGCTGCCTACAGAACTTAAAGATCTCACTCTTTTCTTGCTGCATTAAAGATTAAACTGTAATGATGTAATTGTGATCTGCTCTCGTGATGATATCTCACAGCTGCAGCAGAGCTGAACTGATTGTATTTCCCCTCACCGCTAACAGGTCAATCAGTTCTAGTTCTGCTTCAGCTGTGAGATACTCTCACGAGTGGCGAACACAATTACTGACAAGCCAGAAGTTCATCTAACCTTCCGATCGCCTCTCGTTTATACACTGGACGAATATAGGATGATTCTAAATGATTCATCTGTGTGTGCAACGAGTAAGATACGTTTGTGGATCCGCGCCGCGCATTCATTGACTTGTGAGTCGATCCTATATGGCCTCAAAATCCAAATGAATCAAATAGGATCTACTCACAAGTCAATGACTGCATGAGTTGCACGAGTCAGAATTCGGACGCAATTCACAGTGTATATGCCAATCTTAAGAAGAAAAAAAATGAATACAAATATGATATGGTTTGGTGAAAAACAAACTGAAACTCAATGTATTAAGATTATCCTGGCCGTTGGTTGTGTAACTTACGAGGGCGCTCATGTGACTATTATTAACATTGCAGTTCACTCTAACTCGCTGAGGAGAAGTTGTAAAACATAAAGATGAATAAAAACACTAAATTAAAATTGAGATGAATTTTATAATTATATTTTTGTAGGCCACTTACCTCTAAAAAACATGGTCGTTGTCCTGTCTCTTTTTCGCGATTGAAGTCTGTTCAGCTGCGCTTGCTTTGATCTGATTGGTGGATGTCTTGAAGGTGCATTACCGCCACCTGCTGGATTGGATTGTGGCGCATTCGATATTCGATAGGGACACATATTCTAAATTCTTTATCAACCCTCTATTCTTTAGATAAATAATGAAATGCATGTACATTCTACATAATTTAAATAATAATTATAAGAGCCATTGTTTGAATAATACAATTTAATATTATTGTTAGAAATGCATGAATACGATTAAGGTTTAGATTTTAGATTTTAAAGTGTTTGGATTTATATGTATATTTTTTATACTCCCCTATGTGTATTCTGTAATGGTTTTGCTCCGTTTTATTATTGGACTGCTTCAGCGCCTTTGGTTTAGCCCTTTGTAAGAACGAAAGAAAGACGGAGCTACACAGTTTTTTGACCGGAGTTTTATTTCTGTTTATTGTACAAGAACATTCAGTAAACATTGATATTTGAACGAAGACCCGAGTCAATTCTTTGCCCGAGGAAAACACAGATTATTGCTACTACAAAAGTCAAAAAACTGCTCATGAAAGAAGTTGAGGGCGGCTCGCGACAAACGTTGCTAAGAAGCATAGAAGGACGTTCCGTGAGCCTCAGTGAATACTAAAAGGATTTAAGGTACTGTGATTGAAGTCTTTTCACTAGTGGAGATTGTGAATATTAAGAAGACTATAAATGATTGCAGCAACTTTATTTCACTGCGATGGTCTGCGGCAAGATCGGCTTTCAAATTAAGCAGAATGGCGGATGATTCTGTTCAAGTGAATGTGCCTGGTAATGGCCACAAGAGGGCGCCAAAGCCTACAGCAAAGGCTGTTGAAGAGAAAATGAATCGATTTAAAAATGAGAGACAGGGGAAATTGGCACAATTAACACGAAAAACGAATGAAATCGACAGATTAATGCAAGATAAAGAAGATGTGGAGACTGTTGAAAAAGAGCTGAATGTCTTCTGCCAGATCTTATGTCAGTTTGAGAAGTTGAATGCTGAAATGTTACTTGTGTTGTCTGATGAAGATGGGAAAGAAGATCAGATTAACTGGTTTCAACCCAAGATTGAACATTTCCATCAGTTTACGTTTAATGTAAAAAAATGGATTTCAACCACACATAACGGAAATGAGTCTGATGAGCATGAACCTCAGGATGAAGATGACGATGGTGTTAAACCGAGTGATAGTGTGTCAGAAGTGATGGCTCCTCATCATAGAAGAAAAAGTGGATCCGTGGCTTCTGGTTCTGTGGCTTCTTCAACCAGTTCTGCTCGTGTCAAGGCAGAAGCTAAACGTGCAGCACTTTTAGCCCGGGTATCTGCTTTAAGAAAGAGGCAGGAATTAGAGGCTGAAGAGTTAAGATTGAAGGCAAAAAGGGAACAGCTTGAACTGGATACAGAAATTGCTGCTTCAAATGCTGAACTCAAAGTGTTAAAAGAGTATGAAGATGGTCAAGATGGCATGAATGATTATTACAGGTCACAGATTGGGTCCCAAGCCGGTGATTTAATTGTAAGCCGAAAGGAACGACAAGTTCAGTCGGTATCTAACCCGTGTAGAAAGTCTGAGCCTGTATTAAGCACCCAGGATTGCAACTCTATCCAGAGACCATCTCAACAAACCATAGATCATGGTAATACTCAAAAGTCAACTGATGAAGACAGATATTTGTTCAAGGTGATGGAACGCCAAAACGAAATAACAGAATTGTTGGTAAAGCAGCAGAGCTTATCCCAGTTACCTCAACGAGACGTACCAATATTTTCTGGAGATCCTCTTGCCTATATTCCTTTCATAAGGGCATTTGAGCATGCGATTGAGAACAAGACTAATAATCTACAAGACAGGTTATACTATCTTGAACAGTTCACAAGTGGTGAACCACAAGCTCTTGTTCGCAGCTGTGAACATATGAGTCCTTCTAAGGGCTATAATGAAGCCAAGCGTCTACTTCTGCAGCATTATGGCAATGAGCTGAAGATAGCTACAGCATACATCGAGAAAGCTCTACAGTGGCCACAAATCAAAGTAGAGGATAGTAAGGGAATGAAGACATACGCCTTATTCCTTATTGGATGCAGAAATACTATGGCTGATGTTGAATTTATGGATGAGATGAACAATCCAACAAACATGAGAACAGTGATTTCAAAACTTCCCTTCAGATTCAGAGAACGTTGGAGAAATACAGCCTTTGATATCCAGCAACGAAATGGAAGAAGAGCCACTTTTGAAGATTTGGTCAACTTTATTGACTTCAATGCTCAAGTTTTGAATGACCCGCTCTTTGGAGATATCCAAGATGTTAAGGTGGATAGAAAAGGAAAGTCCAGCTTGTCGGAGGGGAAGAACTCAAAGAAAACTGGTTTCAAAGGTAGTATCTTTGCTACAAATGTCTCACCGGCTAGAAAAGACAAAGCAGAATACTTACTACAAACGAAGCAGAACACAGAGAAATCCAATTCCACAGTCCAAAGGGCTTGCTTGTTCTGTAGCAAGGAACACACACTGGATTCCTGCATTAATCTTAAGGAACAGGATTATAAGGACAGAATTCAGTTTCTTAAAAGTAAAGGTCTGTGCTTTGGCTGTCTAACACAAGGACACATGAGTAAAGATTGTAAGAAGAGATTATCATGTCCAGATTGCTCACTAAAACATCCAGGTGTCCTACATATCTTCAAACAAGAAGATAACCGAGATCAAAGGATTGAAAACCACGACTTGACAGTTTCGAATGCTCTTCTTTCACTGGGTCCGGAAACTTGTGGATATACTGGGGCTGGCGATGGTGAATGCATCCTCTCCATTATACCTGTAAAAGTGAAGTCAAAGAAGAGTGAAAAATCAGTAGAAACATATGCTTTTCTAGACCCAGGAAGCACAACCACCTTTTGCACAGAAGATCTCATGCATCAACTGAACATACAGGGCAAGAAGACTGATTTTCTACTTTGTACTATGGGTCAACAAAGGAAGGTGCATGGATACTTGTTGTCTGACTTAGAAGTGGGTGGTGTAGAAGAAAATACTTATATCGACCTACCCAATGTCTTGACTCAGCGACATTTGCCTGTGAAAGAAGGAAACATTCCTAAACAGGAGGATATCAAGAAATGGCCTTACCTGAGTGAAGTCCGTCTTCCACATATTGAGGCTGCAGTAGGGCTACTTATTGGAGTGAACGCTCATAAGGCCATGGAACCATGGAAAGTGATAAACAGTAGAAATGATGGGCCTTATGCAGTAAAGACAGTTCTTGGCTGGATAGTCAATGGACCTAAAGAAGAGAGCATAAAGACAAGAAACCCTGGTATACAGAGCTATACAGTGAATCGTATATCTGTGGAGAAGATTGAAGATTTGCTGGTAAAGCAGTTTAATCTTGATTTTCCTGAACGCCGTTATGATGATAGTCCTGAAATGTCCCAAGAAGACAGACAGTTCATGATGTCTGTGACTAAGTCCACCAAGCTTCTGGATGGTCACTACTGCATGAGATTGCCTTTGAAAGATGACGAGATCAAGATGCCGAACAACCGGGATGTAGCGGAACAGCGTCTCAAGAGCCTTCAAAAAAGACTCAAAGGGAATCTTGAGTTCCGCGAGGACTACACCAGTTTTATGAACAACATCATTGATAAAGGTTATGCTGAGAAAGTACCTGATGAGAATTTGCACCGTGATGATGGAAAAGTGTGGTACATCCCTCACCACGGGGTTTATCATCAGAAGAAGAAGAAAATCCGTGTTGTCTTCGACTGTAATGCATCTTACCAAGGATTATCTTTGAATGGTCAGTTACTTCAAGGGCCTAACCTCACCAACACGCTTATCGGGGTGTTGTCCAGATTCCGTGAAGAACCGATAGCGATTATGGCTGACATTGAATCAATGTTTTATCAGGTTCGTGTACCTAGTGAGGATGCAGACTTTCTGAGGTTCCTCTGGTGGCCGGACGGCAACCTAGGTCAAGAAGAAGAAGAATACAGGATGCGTGTACACCTGTTTGGGGCTACCTCTTCACCGAGTTGTTCTTGTTACGCTCTTCAGAGAACAGCAGAAGATGGACTCAACGACACTACTCCCGAAGCAGCTCAGACACTTTTGAAGAATTTTTATGTTGATGATTGCCTTAAATCAGTGGCAACTGAAGAAAAAGCAGTCATTCTTGCAAGAGACATCAAAATACTTTGTAATCGAGGTGGATTCCGTTTGACGAAATGGACCAGTAATAGCAGAACTGTACTTTCATCCATTCCTAAAGAGGAAAGAGCCACTGACGTGAAAGATTTAGATCTGGACAGTAGGTTGCTTCCCATGGAAAGAGCACTGGGAATTCTGTGGTGCACAGAGAATGACACGTTTAATTTCAAGATTGAAGTGCAAAACAAACCACTTACCAGAAGAGGTATTTTGTCTGTTGTTGGCTCTGTTTACGATCCTCTAGGGTTCCTGGCACCATTTGTGCTACCAGCAAAGCTCATTCTGAGGGACCTGTGTAGAGAGAAAAGGGGATGGGATGAGGAAATTGTGGAGAAAAAGGCTGAGAGGTGGCTGTCCTGGCTGGAAGATTTGCATAAACTTGCAAACTTCCATGTGAGTAGATGTATCAAACCTGCAGGGTTTGGGCACGTCAAGACCTTTCAAATGCATCACTTTGCAGATGCTAGCGAGAACGGATACGGGACTGTCACATACCTCTTGTTGACAAATGATCACGATCAAAGGAGCTGCATGTTTATGATGGGAAAGTCCAGAGTGGCACCACTCAAGCAGGTTACTATTCCAAGACTGGAATTGACAGCAGCCACCATCGCAGTCAAAATGGATAGGATGCTGAGACAGGAACTACAAATCGATCTTGAGGAGTCCAACTTTTGGACTGATAGCACTACAGTGCTGAGATATATCGAGAACGACTCTACAAGATTTAAGACGTTTGTTGCAAACCGTGTCTCATTAATTAGAGAAGCTTCAAACCCTTCTCAGTGGAGATATGTGAGCTCTGCAGATAATCCTGCGGATCATGCTACCAGGGGCTTAAATGCAGACAACTTGATCGGAAGCAAAAACTGGATCAAAGGACCTAGTTTCCTGCTAAAGCCGCAATGTGAGTGGCCAGTTCGACCTGAACATTCAATGCTATTTTCAGAGGATGACAGCGAGTTCAAAAAGGCTTCAACTGTTAACGCAATATCCACTCAGAACAGGAAGGAGGGTCTAGAGCGTCTTGTTTGTTATTATTCAAGCTGGCACCACCTTAAGAAGGCCGTAGTACGGCTAACACATCTCAAAGAACTACTGCTGGATCTAAGTTGCAAGAGGAAGGAGATACAGATGAGGATCAGTCACACAGAAAGAGATCCCAATAAACAAAACATTGTAGTACAGAAAGAAATGGATGCCTACAAAAGAGGTTTGACAGAAAAAATACCTACCATGAAGGATATGATGAACGCTGAGCTGGATCTAATTCGTTACAGCCAGAGAGAGAAGTTTCAGGAAGAAATAAAAATGCTTCAACAAGGAAAGATGCATGTCAAGAAGGACAGCTGCATATACAGATTGGATCCTTACCTTGAGGATGGCGTGTTAAGAGTCGGAGGTAGATTGAGTAGATCGGCGATGCCTGAAGAATCAAAGCATCCCATTATCTTACATAAAGACCTTCGCATATGCTCCCTAATTCTTGAACATATCCACCAAGACATTGGTCACTTGGGACGAAACCATGTCCTGGCAAAGCTAAGACAGAAATATTGGCTTCCTCAAGCAAATTCTGCAGTTAGAAGAACAATTCATGCATGTTTTGTCTGCAGACGATTACACGCAAAGGCTGGTGTCCAAAAGATGGCAGATTTGCCAGAAGACAGGTTGCTACCAGACAAGCCACCGTTCACTAATACTGGGGTTGATTACTTCGGACCATTTGAGGTAAGGAGAGGACGCTCTATGGTTAAGAGATATGGTGTGCTCTTTACCTGCCTCACCATTAGAGCCATTCATTTAGAAGTCGCACCTTCTCTGGACACGGATGCATGTGTCAATGCTATACGCCGATTCATTTGTAGAAGAGGTCATGTCTCAGTAATCCGTTCCGATAATGGGACAAACTTCACAGGGGCCGATAGGGAATTGCGGGAAGCATTGCAGAATTTGAATCAGGCAAAGATTCAAGAAGAGATGCTAAAGAGGGAAATTCAGTGGATATTCAACACTCCTGGAGCGTCTCACCATGGCGGAGTCTGGGAACGTCAGATTCGCACAGTGAGAAAGGTTTTGAATTCGACACTGAGACAGCAGGTATTAGACGATGATGGCTTACATACGTTATTGTGTGAGGTTGAATCAATCATCAATGAAAGACCAATTACCAAAATGTCTGATGACCCTAATGACCTCGAAGCCTTGACCCCTAACCATCTGTTGCTGATGAGGAAACAAGTAAGCTTACCCCCAGGTGTGTTCAAGAAAGATGACATCTATGCAAGGCGTAGATGGAAACAAATCCAGTACCTGGCAGATCTTTTCTGGCATCGGTGGACGCTGGAATACTTACCTCTCCTGCAGGAACGTCAGAGATGGTCCAGGTTGAAGAGAAATTTTGAGATTGGAGACATTGTCCTGATTGTGGATTCCAATGCACCTCGGAATTCCTGGATGATAGGCCGCATCATCAACACAATGCCTGACTCTAAGGGATGTGTTCGCAGTGTGTGTGTTCAGACGAAGAGCAGCACGTTGAATCGACCCATCTCCAAAATATGTCTTCTACAGGAAGCGATCTGACTTTAGTTGGAATGGAAGTTCAAGTTGTGACTCCAAAGATTCTTACTTTGAAGGTTTATGGCTCTAGTTAATTTTGAGTGGTAATTGATATAGTTTGCCTGCCTATACAATTAGGGGCCGGGCATATAAGAGCCATTGTTTGAATAATACAATTTAATATTATTGTTAGAAATGCATGAATACGATTAAGGTTTAGATTTTAGATTTTAAAGTGTTTGGATTTATATGTATATTTTTTATACTCCCCTATGTGTATTCTGTAATGGTTTTGCTCCGTTTTATTATTGGACTGCTTCAGCGCCTTTGGTTTAGCCCTTTGTAAGAACGAAAGAAAGACGGAGCTACACAGTTTTTTGACCGGAGTTTTATTTCTGTTTATTGTACAAGAACATTCAGTAAACATTGATATTTGAACGAAGACCCGAGTCAATTCTTTGCCCGAGGAAAACACAGATTATTGCTACTACAATAATAGGCTACATTTTTATTTATTCAAAACTGATAGACTAAATTTATGGTAGAAGTTCTTTGTCTTTCTGCTGGACAGAAGAATAGACCTACTTCGGCAAATAGCTAGGGTGACCTAAGGATCACGATTAGGGCTACCCCGCCGAGGCATACTCTGTAGGCCCCTAATCCCCCTGAAGTGGTTCTGGATGACTTTCCAAAAGAGCGTGCTTGCCCCTCCGATGTACAATGCTACAATTTCTTGGCACACAAGAGGCCTCCTTACACCCGTGCACCCCTCAGTGGAAGAAGGTAAGGGTTGCACTGCACACTCAGACCTCACTTCAGGCAGCTATGCCGTCTGAGTCAGGTCGGATAGAACACAAACTATCCACAAACGCTGCCTCAGCATGCTTAATGCCCAAGCACTCAAGACAACGATTGTGATCATAAGCTGGTGACGGGGAACGACCGCATCTGGAAACGCACGGGGGGAATGACAGTTTAAAAAAGACACACACCTGTGTACTCTTTTAGAGAAAAAAAGCTATTTTAATGTGCTGAAGCACCCAGGAAATGACCGCAGCAAAAAACAGGGAAATAGTGCAGGCCTGTGTATAGACCTACCAAAGCGAACGCCCTCACCAAAACCACAGATAATGCTATGAAAACAGCTGTTTTTTTCACTGTATAAGTGAGAATGCGATCGTCGATGTTGTGCCTTTGCTCTCAGCACTGTGAAGCTCTTTTCTCTCGTTCTCTATCTCTCTACTTTGCAGGAACAGTCTTCATCAACACCTGTTTGTCTCCAAAGTGAATGACAAATGTGCGCTGCTTCCGCTTCCTATTTATACCGGCGGTGCGGGGTGGAGCGCAATATGCATATCTCGCACACCAATGGCCATTGGCCCATTATCCATACACTTGAAGCTGATAGGGGCTCCCAGAAGTGATCCTAATTCATCTGTACTGTCCAACGTACACTCACCTAAAGCATTATTAGGAACACCATACTAATACTGTTTGACCCCCTTTCACCTTCAGAACTGCCTTAATTCTCCGTGGCATTGATCAACAAGCTGCTGAAAGCATTCTTTAGAAATGTTGGCCCATATTGATAGGAGAGCATCTTGCAGTTGATGGAGATTTGTGGGATGCACATCCAGGGCACGAAGCTCCCGTTCCACCACATCCCAAAGATGCTCTGTTGGGTTGAGATCTGGTGTCTGTGGCGGCCATTTTAGTTCAGTCAACTCATTGTCATGTTCAAGGAACCAATTTGAAATGATTCAAGCTTTGTGAGAGGGTGAAAACATCCCCCTCACCATTACACCACCACCACCAGCCTGCACAGTGGTAACAAGGCATGATGGATCCATGTTCTCATTCTGTTTACGCCAAATTCTGACTCTACCATCTGAATGTCTCAACAGAAATCGAGACTCATCAGACCAGGCAACATTTTTCCAGTCTTCAACTGTTCACTTTTGGTGCAAATTGTCGCCTCTTTTTCCTATTTGTAGTGGAGATGAGTGGTACCCGGTGGGGTCTTCTGCTGTTGTAGCCCATCCGCCTCAAGGTTGTGTGTGTTGTGGCTTCACAAATGCTTTGCTGCATACCTCGGTTGTAACGAGTGGTTATTTCAGTCAAAGTTGCTCTTCTATCAGCTTGAATCAGTCGGCCCATTCTCCTCGGACCTCGAGCATCAACAAGGCATTTTCTCCCACAGGACTGCTGCATACTGGATGCTCTTCCCTTTTCACACCATTCTTTGTAAACCCTAGAAATGGTTGTGTGTGTAAATCCCAGTAACTGAGCAGATTGCGAAATACTCAGACCGGCCCGTCTGGCACCAACAATCATGCCACGCTCAAAACGGCTTAAATAACCTTTCCTTCCCATTCTGACATTCAGTTTGGAGTTCAGGAGATTGTCTTGACCAGGACCACACCCCTAAATGCATTGAAGCAACTGCCATGTGATTGGTTGATTAGATAATTGCATTAATGTGAAATTAAACAGGTGTTCCTAATAATCCTTTAGGCGAGTGTACGTTGAACGTGACCGACTGAAAGGGAACAATATCCGTTCAGCATTTTGCATTGAGAGCATATGTCATAACATAGATATATATTTAAGATGGTAGAATGCTGTTTTACAGATGCCAGAAATGTGGCTTTTAAATGAGAGATTGGTATCAAAGAGCACACCCAGGTTATAGAGCAGGCTAAAAGAATTATAGAGCTGAGTATCGTCAGCATAACAGTGAAAAGTAATGTCATGCTTCCTAATGATATCTCCCAGTGGTAGCACATACAGGGTGAAAAGCAATGGTCCTAACATTGAGCCTTGGGTACTCCATAATGAAATTGTGATTGTTGTGTCATCTTTTCATTTACTGCCACAAACAGGTAACGGTCAGATAAGTATGACTTAAACCATCCCAATGCAATTCCACTAATGTCAACATTATTATTTTTTCAAAAGAATGTGGTGATTGATAGTATCGAACATAGTGCTAAGATCAACTAACACTAATAGAGAGATACAACCATGATCGGATGATAAGAGTAAATCATTTGTAACTGATGAGAGCAGTCTCAATACTATGATACGGTCTAAATCCTGACAAGAAATCCTCACAGATGCTATTTCTTTCTAAAATGGAGGATAGTTTTGAAGACACTGACTTTTCCAGTATTTTTGACAGAAAGGGTAGATTCAAGATTTGCCTGTAATTGACTAATTCTGTAGAATCAAGTTGTGTTTTTTTAAAATGTGGTTTAATCATAGCCAGCTTAAAAGTTTTCGGTACGTATCTAAAGGACAAAGATGAATTCATGATATTAAGGAGAGGATATATAAGCTCTGGCAGCATCTCTTTCAGTAGCTTAGTCGATATAGGGTCAAGCATACATGTTGTTAATTTTAGACAATTCTTTGTCTCCTATAGCAATAAATAAGCAAAAACTTTTCTTAGGGACACAGTATCTGATGTGTATTTGATGCAGTATCTGATCTGTCACAGTAACAGGTCCTTAAGCTTAAACCTGCTCGGGAGCAGCTTATTTCATGTGAACAGGATTAGATTGCATCTTTTTTAATGGAGGTGATCCTTAAAGGCTACTTTATTTTCAAGAGTTCCTTACTGAACCAGGTTTTTTTTTCATAATTTAAATAAAAATAAAAGTAAAAATGTATTTGAAAATAATATATAGATCAGTGATGTTGGCAGATATTATGGGAGTGTTTTGATGCAGCGCATGACATGCAGATAACTTGATCTTGACCCTTAAGAAACTTTAGTAGATGTGAATTGTTACACACAAACCATCTAAAGCATTTGTAGCATCATACAATACCGTTCAAAAGTTTTGGGTTCAGTAAGAATTTGTTTTAAACTAATAATTTTATAATTGTAACAAGGTTTGTAGATGGGAAGGAAGGAGGCGGGAACCGGCGAACGTTCAAAAACGTTTTGATGTAAAAATCAATAAACAAAACTTAAGTAAACCACGGGCAGCCCCTCACGGACGACTGCCCATACACACATAATAAAACTTAAACAAAACTCAACATAAAACCCAGGCCTTGTCCTCTCTCGTCTTCCGCTGCCTTGGCTCCTCCTTTTATGCTCTCGTCACTTGGCCGCGAGCCGAGACCGGTGTGTCACGCAGCTGGTACTCATTACCACTCGTCACCGGCTCGCTCTCGCGGTCCCTCGCCCTGCTGCTTGCCACACCACAATAATGATATAATTATTATAATTATTATATTAATATAATTAATAATTAAGAAATTAATAGTTTTATACAGCAAGAATGCATTAAATGTGTCCAAATGGACAGTAAAGACATTTTAATTTTCAGAATAATGCAGTTTTAAAAAAAACAAAAAAACTTTCTGTAGACAGCTGTTTGCAATATGGATTTTTCATTAGGCTACAGTATCAATGTGAATATCATAATCATTTGTTTGCAAAATAATCTACAAATGCATACACAAACAGATGTTCCTGTAGCGTAAAAGTCATTTTATTCTTGTGAACTTTGTATAAAATAATATAAAGTTTGTTATTATTATTATTATTATTATTATTTGTAAGATTCCTCTGTTAGGGGTTGACAGTTTTGACCCATAGACCAGATATGCGAAATGAAGACCAGGAGTCAGGATGTTCAATCATCGGAGAGAATTTTACTGAAGAATAGTTTGCAGTTTCATCAGTAGAGTCAGCTTTAGAGTCTCTCAGGGCGGTGTCAGGCCAGACTCTACTCTACACAAAATTACCACACCAGTTATACCAATTTCAAGGGCATGATTTACATCATTACAAACACGTGGAATATTACTGATTGGCATTAAGTCTAAACAATGTGTCACGCGAGAATAGATAGGAGATGTTGTTGTTGTTAATCAGGATGTATACATCAGACAATCCCCAGATTGGGGTAGTGTTGACTTCAGGGGAGTCCTAGAAAGACGCCAAGAGCTCTAGGGTGTGAGAATAGCGGTCCAATCCATTCCATAGACCTGCACAGAACATGTAACACACACACACAAGACTCTAGGGCACATCTCTCCTCCAAGGTTAGCGCAGCAGTGAGCTTATCAACAGAACAAGATATCAACACCACATGACAAACACATCTCCAGAAAGAAAAGTATAGCTAATGTCATCTACCTCATTCTATAAAGAAATATAAAGACAAAAATGTACTTCTATCAATGGGAAAAATCACCCTATATAAATGGGAAGAAATCACAATTGGGAGACTCAAATCCTCCCACACCTTCCTGTCCTGGGGTTACTAACAACAGGCAGGATTCACCTCTTGGAAGTTCTAACTTTCTCTCCAAGGCCCTGTTGGTCAGGACCCAGATAGAGGTCAGGCTATCTATAGCCCCGTTTCCACCAAAATTACCCGGAACAATTTGTACCAGGAACTTTTTTACAGGAACTTTTCTCCCCCCCAGACCTGCAGCTGTCTGCGTTTCCACCGCGATCTAAAGTTCCGAGAAGATTAGGCAGATTAGTCCGGTGATGTAGGACTGAGCACGACTGCGCGACTGAGACGTTATCTAAACCGATCTGGTGTTTACATGTGATGACTTTCAATCGCAATCATTTTGTCACGTGCAGTTTGTCTGCCGCATCAAAAATGTCAACGCTGTTTTCTCCAGCAGCTGGAATGTGTTAACTGAGGCCATAGCAACTCTTAATGGCATTATATAAGCTATTTATTTGTTGTAAAGTGTAATAATCATCTCAGAAAGAAAAAAAATCTTCTGTCAGGCACAGTTAAAGTAAAAACTGCCTGGGGCAATATACGCTGTGTCATTACTCCAACATTATCTTCATAACTTACGAAATAAAAACTTTACCCCTCAGAAAAATGAGCTTTCCTCTCTTGTCAACATGAGCCCGGCGCGGCGAGTGCTGTCTCGTCATGTAAGGACGCACACTTAAAAGTAATCGGTCAGGTCGTTTACATGGGGAAAAAATAATAATAACGAGTATGGAAGAGATTCAAGCTGTGCTGCTTTTGCTGGTTATGTATAACGTTAGGTTTACTAAGAGGTAATTAACAACGACAGAAAAGAGCACTAATATGCAGATTCAGCAGCATATTCAGAAAGCTTGTAAAGCTAGATTTAAAATGACAATGTATATTATTATCAGCTATTACGGACATTGAACGTGAGATGGCTGAGACGACCGCGCGCCACCAGACAGAGAGCAAGACTGATATTTACTGAACGCAGAACGAACCTCGCAAAAGACTTTTAAAAATGCCTGTTGAAATAAAAGGCTGCGTGAGCTAAACCAATCAGCATGTTCAGCGCCCAAGTCCCGCCCTCGAAAGTTCCTGAACTTTGAAAAAGTACTACCCTGCGAGCAGGGCCGTTTGGAGGGGGAAATATTTACCCGGAACTTCATTTAGACCCTGGTTCCTGCGGTCAAAACACACCGAGTACCACCCAAAGTTCCTGGTTCCTGGGTAAAGTTCCTGTGGTGGAAACACGGCTTATGTCAGACCGTCTCTGGAAAGCAAATTAGAAACACAATACAGTAGACAGAGTCGAAGTCATATTAAATAATAGTTAAATGTATTAATGATCACATTAAATTGATTGTCAATAATTATTCATTTTGAAAGGATAATAACTGATTATTTAATTCATGAGGTTATTAAAAATCATTCAAAAGGATAAGATGCATATGTTGAAGAGGCAAGGGTATCGGCCCACTCCCCACTTCACCTCCTAATATTACTTTCAAGCCACTTGGGACTGCTCTCTGCTCCCTCCTGCAATGACTCTCCCAGCCATTGGTGGGCACCTCCTGCCCTTTACTGTGTGGACTCTCCCAGCCACTAGGGTACACCACCTGCTATAAGCTCTTTAGTTAGGACTGCTCATCAAGTTAAATTGTTTCATCTATATTTTGTCCTATTTAAGTTTGCCAGTTTAATTGAGTTGTGTTTAGTCTTAAGCCTACCCTGTGTGGATTACCTGAGTTCTATAAGAGTAAAGTTTTGTATCTGTTTTGCCATTTGGCCTACTTAATGTTTTTTTATATAAAGCTATGACCGTTTTTTTGTTTGTATTTTGAAAATTGAGATAAAGTAAATACTGCCTGCGTTTGAGTTATCTGAGCCCCTTAGTTTGAATTTACTTCTGCACATGGGTCTTCTACAAAATGTCTTCCTCAGTAGACCAGAGGTAGAGACGTAGCTTTCCCTGCCCGGGTTCAAGACTCACCTTCGATACCTTACGTCATTCCCTTGTGACAGCAAGATTGAACCATGGATGTAGACCCAGCTGGGGAACAGAATCCTTCCTCCAACATGTAACCCATCCTATAAGCTCCCTTGTCAAGCTGCGGCCATTCACAAGTATGAACGGATACTTACTAAGATTCTCCAGCATCTAAAACCTGGGAACACCAAGCTGAAGGTCTCCTTAACTTTTTAGGCCGATTCGACATGTTGAATCAGCGTCGGAGCTCTTTAGTCAGTCGGGCCATCTGATCATTCCGATTGGCTGTTCAGCTGGAGAACCAGTGTACGAGAAAAACAAACGGAAGTGACGAAGAAAGTAAACAATAACCTCAAGAGGGGACACAAGAAAGTTCTTCGAATTTGTTTGCATTTTTCATTCCGATATGTGTCAGACATTTCTGAAATATCACAAATGTGTCTTTGATGAGCGAGAATCTGAGCTGCTTTTTCAGACACCTTTGTTTATGTTTTGTATCCCTGTAGCTCTTCCGGTTTCCCGCTTTGAGTAATAAAAACAGAATACTGCCACCTGCCAGGCTGCATTAACTAGGTCAGCTGGAACTGGGAACACTTAAATTTGAGCTATATTACTGATCTGCCCAAATTGACACTATGATAATTGAAGTTAGCTGGATAACATCACTGTTTTCGCGAAAGCGGCTGTACAGCTGAATCAAATTATGTTTTATTTTCCTGTTTAACACTGTGAAGCTGCTTTGAAACAATCAGCATTGTAAAAAGCGCTATATAAATAAAGGTGACTTGACCTGCTGGTATGGAAAGGTCCTTCCTCTTAGGCTGATGCAGAACGGATGTGCTACTTGGCCTTCGGGTGTCGAATGTCAGCTTGGTGTATCAGGGCATCTTTGGACTTTTGGACCCAGACACTCCTGATGTGAGCCGACCCCGCAGTCTGCTTTCATCACCACTAGTTTGTCGGCGTCGGCTTGGTGTGTTTAGACATCAGTCCATTCCTCAAGCCTCTCCAGACCCACCAACTAAGTCCATACCTCAAGCTGCTCCCATCCTAGTAGCCCTGTCTCAAGGCACCCCTCAGCCAGGACTACCAACACATCTCTTACTCGAGCCTAGACTTCCAGTCCCTGATTGGTATGATAGAAAGCCAGAGAGGTGTTGATGATTCATTACACCGTGTACTCTAGCTTTCTAATTGCAGCCTAACAGTTTTCCTACAGAGAGCAGCAGAGTGACATATGACAACCCTTCTCGGAGGAAAGGCGTTGGATTGGGCCACAACTCTCTGGGAGCGACAGTCTCCTCTCACAACCAGCTGTGACCTTTTCATAGCAGAGATGAGGAAGGTTTCCCACCACCCTGTTGGTGGACCAGAGTTTTATCATTGACTGCTTCAACTTACTCAAGGAACATGCAGTGTTTGCTATAGAGTTCTGCAGAAAGTGAGTGGGATCAGCGAGCACACATCACATGAGTTAAAAGATGATATGGCCTACAGAGAACCGGCCCCTGATTTGCAGTGGTAGAGGAAGTATTGAATCTCAGTACTTTAGTAAAAGTACAAGTAACCAGAATGGTACCTGATGGTATTCAGGAAAACTACACTCGTTGGTCGTGTCATGTGATGTTTTTTTAACTGTTATGAAATTTAAAAACTAAACATTTTTAATATAGTATGTTACTGAGTTTCTTTGTGTGAGCGGGGCTGATTTGTTTCCATTTCTCCTCGAGAGGCTGCGCGAGCCTCAACAGCGCAACCGTCAATTCATTAGATAATAACGTACATTATATATTATTATCCGGGCAAGCCTTAATCTCGAGCCCTGAAACTGATCAGAAATTGTAACGAAATGTTGTAGAAATGTGGTGGAGTAGAAAGTATAAAAATTGCTGCAAAATGTAACGAAGTAAAAGTAAAAAGTATGCACTATGTATTCTACTTAAGTAAAGTACAGATACGTGAAAAATGTACTTAAGTAAAGTAACAAAGTATTTGTACTTCGTTACATTCCACCACTGCTGATTTGGAGTCTCTGATCGATGTTGCCATCAGACTGGAAAACCGCATCCGAGATTGTTAAGGTGAACGTAGTTGTGAGACTACTGCCCGGGATCTAGGCTTAAGTGCTGAGTGTGCGGCTTGTCTCTTTGTCATTCTTCCGTAAACTACCTGCATTAACAGTTCAATCCACAGAGATGCTGCCTATTTCTGGGTTGAGACAAGTGGCTTCCAGTGATCTTACTGCCTCTCCTAGCTGTCCCCTGTCTCCAAGGAGTATGGAGACCTTAAAGAAATGTTCAGCAAGGAATGCGCTGCCTCTCTTCAGCCCCATAGATCTTATGACTGCGCCATTGAACTTAACCTCTGCACTTGTCCACCTTGAGGGAGGTTATTTTCTCTGTCTGCCCCAGAAAGAGCCTCAATGGAAGAGTATATCAACAAGGCTCTTGACAGTGGATTCATCCCCCCATCAACCTCACTGGCAGGAGCTGGGTTTTTCTATGTGGGGTAGAAGGATGGCCATGTATTGATTATCGGGGTCTAAATCGTATCACTGTGACAAGTTTCTGCTGCCATTGATGACTAGCTACAGCATAACTTTTCACAAGGTGCAACTCTATTCACCAAACTGGATCTTTGGAATGCCTACCTTCCAGGTACTCATTAATGATGTGAGATGCTTAACAAGTTTGAGTTTGTTTATCTCACCGACATCTTAATCTTTTCCTGTTGTTACCAAGATCATGTCCGGCAGGTTTTATCTCAAATGCTAAGGAACACGAGACCTGGGTCTCCTGCTCCGTCCCATCACTTGGTGCCATGGAGTTGTCCTCACCTCCACCATTTCAGTCTTGTGGACTTACAATGGCCTCTGTGTGCTCGTGTCCTTTAAGTCCATGAGACCACAGGATGTCCCATTTGTCATTTTAGGTCTCAGAAGGGTTCTCGCGAGCGCCCCCTTTGAGGTCGCTATGCGCACTTCTGCCGAGTTTGCACTGGTGCAGGTTACGATGCGGACTTATTCCCGGCAGTCAAAGCGCCATTACGTTGTGAAAGTGCGGTCTGTCATCATGGTCACCATCATTATTAGTTGATCTGTGTTAGCTGTGTCTTGTAGTTATCTTGTTTGTGTTTGCTATTAAAGTTCTCCTGTTTTACAGTCTTCCTGCCTTAACACACCCATGACAGCTATAGCTGCAAAGGGTGGTCCAACTCCACATTAAACCCTACTGAAAAAGAATAGGGTAATCGTAAATGTAATTAAAGTTCATGTGCACCTAAAGACAGGCATCCTAAAACTTTTGGCAATATAGTGCATCAATTGCTATACATTATGTCCCAGTTTCACAGACATAGCTTAGATTAAAGGTCCCATGGCATGGATTCTTTTATTATTTTATAATGTTCTACTTATTGTTAGTATGGTTTTTACATAAAAAAAAAATCTTAATTTAGAAATAAAAGGCATTTTTTCTATACTGATATTAGCCCTCTGGCTTGAATGCTCTGTTTCAAGAGGCATGTCTGCTGTGAGACAGCAGTGAAAACACCCACTGTTGTGATTGGCTGACATATTTGCATTTGAAATGAGATTATGTGCGAAGGTGGCGTGGCTTAGAGAGGGGTGTGGTTTAGTCAGGCGCTAGTAGCAGCAGCACTCACTGCCAGTCGAGAGAGAAACGGAGCTAGGGAAAGATTGCTGAGGAAGTGTTATTGTACCGAGTTTTTGAGTGCACATGCTTATTTTGTTTGTATCTGAGAGCTCTGAATAAACACGTGTGAACTTTGCTACGTTGTTTCTCTGACAAAATGCTTTCACCACAGCTAACAGCAAACACGACATGAATACAAAAAGAGCTTCTGTTGAGCATAATTACTAGAGCAGCGCCATTCAAACGGCATTTTGGGCAAGTGTGCACTGAGATAGGCCTACATGTGATTGACCGATCCGAACATTATAAAGAGTGTTCTTTGATCGCTCTCTGTAGTTTAATCATTTAAATAACAGATTTGTTACATGGTGCTAACAGAAACGATGTGAAGTTGATGGTTTTAGTCACTAGCTTGATTCACTAATGCATCAAGATGGCCAGTGGCGGGACTGACAGTATTAAACGATTTAGAAAGAGAGTCTGTGTGAACTTGAATGATTAGCTACACATCAGAACTCACTGATCCCAGATCAGGCATTAATGAACACTGTTACTCACTGTTTGTGGTGGTGCTGTTGAATCCATATGGTAAAGCCTGTGCTGACATCGCGACTGATAAACTGAATCCATTCTCTACTAATTATCTGCGTGGGCAAAGCAGAGGAAGGGGCGGAAACCTTTCCTGATGACGGCATAACAGGAGAATTCAAGATCAGCTCGTCTGAGCTCTCATTTTCTCAAAGGCAAAGAAAGACGGCCAGAACTCAGTTTACACCGATCAAAATTTCTAGCCACTTGGGGACAATATTCAGGCTAAGGGAACTCATATTAATGTTAAAAAACCTCATAAAATGAAAATGTCATGCCATGGGACCTTTAAGCTAGGATTAGACCTTAGTTTAATTGCAACATTGAAGAGGCTTTTATAAACATGCCTTAGAGAAAACATTACCGGTGTGAATCTTGAGACAACAATGGCAGTGACATTTGAAGATATGTCAGTGCAAGTTGCTTCAAGTTAAAACAGCTGAAACATAAATTTTAGTCTGGGACTAGTTTAAGCCTTGTTTGTGAAACTAGAGGAATGTGAGTTATATATATATTTTAAATCACTATACTAAAAATTAAGATAATAATAAATAAAAATAAAAACAAATTCAGTGTTACCAGATAAGAGGGATGTTCTGCAGGAACACACATTCATTTTGGACAAAGTAACATTCTGACATTTTTTAATCCTGTAAATGTAAGAAACGGCTTACTTTTATATTCAATTACTTGCTGTTATTCCTTTAAAGTTGCCACTATCATAAAATACATCCCCTGTTCTCAGGGAACGAGACGCTGCGTCAGCTGACGCTATGGGGAACGCCTCCAGCGTGACCGGTGTCTGAATTGCTATCCAATCACATCAGTCCTACTGACCGGCGACAGCCTCTGACGTCATCGACGTGCGACCAGGACGTATAAAAGGGTGCCTTGCAAACAAACTGTATTCAATTCGTCTGAAGGGACTGTTCGCAGGCAGACCCTGAGGCATAGCAAAAGGGACGCAGCGTCTCATTCCCTGTTCTCAGGGAACTAAGGTTACAGTCGTAACCGGGGACGTTCCCTTTCAAAGGGAACTCGAGCTGCGTCAGCTGACGCTATGGAACGATATACCCACGCCGCCATGCCGAGGGGAGTGCATGCCTACTGGCAGTGACAACTGTCAGGACAAGCAAATTCAACTGAAATGCCTGAACCACTCCCCCTCTGGTCACATTAGGCTGTCAGTGACAGCATTCCCTACGGTCATAGCCCGAGCCATGGCCTTGGGGCACCTTCATGTACCCTACCTCGGCTGCTCAAAGGCCTGGAACCAACCTGTTCAACAGAAGGGGTTCTTTTAAGGGAATGTGGCTAGGGGACCCGAGGGCGCCCCAGCCAGTCACTATTTGGGAAAAACTTCACCGAATGTCACCAGGGAGGCTTGACCTGGCGTCACTATGCGGGACGCTTCCGTCTGCCAGCCCAGTCTGTTAACACACAGAGCCTCTGGAGAGGCATCCAGCTTAGGGACTGCGAACTGGCAGTGTCCGCCTCAGGCCGGACCTCAGAGACGGGCTATCCTGGAGAACAGCGCTCAGCGTAGTGCTTTCCGACCCTTGCTAGGGAGGGGAGTCAGCTGCTTGATCCTAGGATCTACCGAGCACATACATTACCGGGGTGCTCAGGAGGCCTGAGAAGGCCTACAGGCCGATCTCACAGGGAGGCCCCGAGGGGCCTACACCCAACTGACCAGGCCCAGGCGGCCATAAGCTCACAGACAACCCTCATAAGAGGGGAGCTCTTAAGCCTGCCTGGTAGGTACCATGCTGTAGGCAACCTATTTAGGTCCCTGTCCTGTAGGGACCGCATAGCAGCAGTGTAAACTCATCGTGCTAGAGTGTCCGACCGCCATCAGGGGCCGCCGGCTAAGACCAGAGCCTGATAGCAGGAACTACTAGCTGTCAGCCTAAGCTGTTACGTGTCTCCGTCCCAGGAACTCGATCCCCCCCAGGGAGGCCCCGCGAGGCCTACTGCCTGCCGGGCTACTCGTGACCAACACTGGGGCCGCGGAACGACTTCAGGGAGGCTTGGTGAAGCCCACTCCCTGCTAGCAGACCATGCTAGCCCCTCTGTCTAGCGACCATGTTTAATGTCATAGCAGCTGGGGACCTGACTCTGCCTGTCATCCAGCGCTGACTACCAGGAGTATCCCCTCAGGGGAAGCCAGATGAGGCCTGCTGCATCCCAGCAGGCCCTCAGGGAGGCCCCGCGAGGCCTACTACCTGTCATCCAGTGACTGAAGCCCAGGAACAACCCCTCGGGGGAAGCCAGACGAGGCCTACTGCTACCACAGCAGGCCCTCAGGGAGGCCTAGTGAGGCCTACTACCTGCCGTCTAACACCTGAAGCACGGAATTCCCCCTCAAGGGAAGCCCGGCAAGGCCTGCTGCACCCCAGCAGGCCCTCAGGGAGGCCTAGGGAGGCCTACTAACTGGGCTTGTAGCCATGCCAGCGACAAATGCTCGCTGGTAGGTTGGATGAATACTGGCCGCTCCATGTCGGGCTGACAGTGGCTGTCTGCTTGGCTGACGAAGAACTAGCCGTCTGGTTACCACCTGGGGACTCATCCCCTGGGAGGCCCTACGGGGCCTACCTGTTGAGGAGGAACTGCTGATTGTGACAACAAAAAGGGAAGATACCTCCCAGGCGCACATGGGCCCTGATGTCGCCACTCCAACCAGAAGGCCTGTTGAGGCCTCCTGTTCAGAGTCTGCTGCCTGGACTTTCCGGGCTGGCTGCTCACAGCTCACAGCTGGCTTCATTTGGAGGCTCACGGGGTCCTCCCTGCGAAGCCCAGTATCCTCCGGAAGTACCTAACACAGACCTAATCGCATCACCAAAGCGGTGTACTCAGCACAAAAAATGCTCCTCCAACCCTCTAAGTGAGGAGAGTCCAACTTACAACACCAGCCCCGGGGCGACCGCTCCTCTTATTTCCAGCGGCCTGCCGTTTACTCCAAGGCGTCAGCCATGGCGGTGCTTGGGTTCCCAGGGGAGCATCCGACGCTGGACCCTCACAAGGCACGCAGGTTGTGCGTGGAGCTCACCCCGAGCCCTAAAAAAGGTGGAGCAAAAACACAGGGCAAAATTATTGCAAATATGCGAATAATGATTACCACGGTCCCACATCTCTTGAATGGGATTAATAGTTTTGGCCCACAAACCTTACTTACCGCCTTACAGGCTAAGTTTCAAAATCTATAATGCTCTCACCTTTTCCCATCTGCATTACCAAAACCCCGAACGCAGAAACGGGGGCGGGCCCTGGCCAGGCGACTCTAACATGAGAGGAGGCTGAATAGGGGTTACACACCACCTGTAAAACACAGCCAAGGCTAACCGTTTTTTTTTTTTTTTTTTTTTGGTAGCCTGAAAAAGGGCATGCCTGTATACCAGTATCTGCTAAGGCTGGGAGCACCCAAGCCATAGAAACTTAATGCCCCAAGCCCGCGGGGCCGGCCACACATATGCTTTGTTCGCGTGTTAGCCTAACTCGCCCTTACGCTTGCTTACGTCCGCAGGGGGTAACGCTAAAACACTTGCCCTCCGGTGGCCCGGAGCTTTAAGCCGAGCCGCTAGGAACACCCACACTCGCTTAGTTTGTAAAACACCTTTCCGCGAGAATGAGCGGTAGCCCACTCTCAAAGTACTGAGAGAACACACCACAGTAACATATTTACTGTGCTGGCATAACGTGACGGCTGCTCTCCACTAGCGAGGCTAGCTCTAACCAGCCGCATCACGGCTTCTATCAACAGATCATTCTGGCCACCAAACGGGGGAACTAGCAGCCCTTACAACACACCCTTGGCGGGGAGCACACAGCATTCAAGACAAAATAAAACGTCCCTCATACTGAGGACTTACCCGCTCACACCGGCGCGTGATGACATCCGTGCACCAGCATATACTCACAGCATCCAGCATGCGGGCACACCGCCCGAGGGTTGTTTTCCGACGAAGCGTCCAACGACGAATCTCCCTTTACGACCCCTCATGCCCACTCAGGGAAGCGGTCGAATTTACTCAGACAACTCCTTTCCCACAAGGAAAAACTCCACTTTTCCGCTTCTAGTGCTTCATGATAACTTCTCGATAAGCCCATAACAAAAAGCACCCCAAACCTGAAGGGGGCGCCTGCTCACCAGACCAGACGGGCCGTCAGAGTCTCACGTCCGCTCATCATTGGCCCCGCCCGGCCTGATGTCAAGCGCCGAGGGAAAAGGTGGAAGGAAGGGCTCGCCTACTACCTCCGCTTAGCCCTAGAAGGTTTCACCCCGCCTACGCTGGTTCCGGTCTTCGGTACCGGCAACTTTCCTCCGGTTCCGGGTGTCCCGCCTCTTTTGCGCCCTACTCCGCCACAGAGGGGGCGCCCGAGAGGCCACGCTCGCTCGCTGGTCTTGCCTTCGGTCCTCGGACCGTGACGTACCAGGGACACCCACCTGCCTGGGCGCGGCTCCGGACCTCAGCGGGATGCAGGTCTTAAATGCCGCTGAGCGTGCCTTCACCTACCTAAACCTTCCCACCACCGCCTCGACGGAGGTGCCGAAGAGCTCAGAGGGCGAAACCGGAGCATCGAGGAGAAAGGCCCTCTCTTTCCCCCCGATGTCCGCAAGGTTCAGCCACAGATGTCTCTCCGTGGCCACCATAGCCGCCATCGAACGTTTGTTTGGTGGCCAGGAGAGCTAGATCTGTGGTTCGGCGGAGCTCAGCCATCGCATCAGGGGGTAGGCCACCCTGGCGTTCCCCCTGATCGAGGTCCTTCAGCAGGTCGGCTTGGTAAGCCTGCAACACTGCCATGGTGTGCAGCGCCGCCGCCTGACCGGCTGACGTGTACGCCCTGCCGTTCAAATGTGAGGTCGTTCTCAATGGTTTGGACGGCAGTGTAGGAGTTCTCAATGTTGATGCCCGGCCAGACGCGAGATAGTTCGCAAACGTCTCATCAACTGGCGGCATCGACACGTACCCCGCCTCGACTACTCCTTCTACATCAGCGAAATTAGCCCGCTGATGGCGGAATAAGCGAGCCCAGAACGGGGTCCTCCATGCCCCCGCGATCTGCTCGTGGAGATCGGGAAGGAATGGAAGGCTCCCAAGAGCTGGGGGGTTATAGCCGGAGAGAAACTGATCATCCAGGCGATTTGGACGAGCGGTTTCTCCCCTAACGTGCCGCCATGGCACCTGTAGCCGATCGGCGGCCCGTTCCATCACCTCCAACAGCTACCCGTACACGGGGCAGGATGGCTGGGAGGGTTCGGCCTCGGCCGCTTCACCACCCTCCACTTCCATCCCTTGCTGAAGTGGGAGCTCCTCGGCTGACGATGAGGAGGAGTTATAACCCAACTCCTCCTCCGGCGGCCACCCCTCGTGATCTGGCCCATCGCCGAGCACAACCTCCGTCTCTAGACGGCGGGCCAGATCCAGCTGGGAGCCCCAAGACATAAGTCGCCGCTCAGCCTCGGCAGAAGCGGGACCACTCCCAGCCGCTGGACCCTCTTCCCTCGAGAAGAGGGCCAGACGAGAGCGGAGCGTCTTTAGAGACAGACGCTCACAGTTCGCACAGGAGGCTCTTTCTTCAAGAACCTCCCGTGGGTGCTCCTCACCCAGGCAGAACACGCAGAGTGTATGTGTGTCCTCAGGTGTGAGGAACCTGGGACACGGGTCTGCACACTTTCTGAAGCCGTGCTTCCTCTTGTGCACACACTTGGACATGATGTTTCTCTATGAATCAGACAAGACAGTCACTGAAGACGAATTGGATATGGTTGTGTTTGCAAGGCGACGCAGCTCGAGTTCCCTTTCAAAAGGGAACTTGAATTTCATGTTGACCTTTATACTTAAATTTGACATCCAACAACAGATATATCAACAAAATGAATATTTTTGCGCTGAATTTGTAAGGATCTTAATGGGCTAAAAATATGTTAGACAAATACATTTGGAAGAAGGATTGATGGTTTATTAGGCTGCACAAAATTTATTTATTTTGATAGTAACAAAGGAAGTTAGAGACCACAAAACGCATGCATTCTTCTGCTTTTTTCTTGTTCTTGTTTTCCATTGGAATATTTAATAGAAACGCACTTTGTTGCCCAGGGTACCAAAATTATTCAGTTGTTGTTAATCTCTAAACTCTATTATTGTCATTTTCAGATGATGAAGATTCATCACCAGATTCAGGAGGTTTGAGAATCTTGCTGTTTGGGAGGACAGGAAATGGAAAGAGTTCCACAGGAAACACGATCCTCGGAAAAAATAAGTTTCAGAGTGAAGCCAGTTTACAGTTGGTGACCACTACTTGTCAGAAGGAAGTTGATGGTAAATCAGTCACTGTTGTTGATACTCCAGGACTCTTTAACTCCTCACTGACAAATGAACAAGTGGTGGAAGAAATAGTGAAAAGTGTTTCTCTGTCCGCTCCTGGACCTCATGTGTTCATTATTGTGGTGAGTTTGGGAAGAATCACCCAAGAGAAGCAAGACACTTTAGACACGATAAAGATTATGTTTGGCCCAAAAGCAGCAGAGTTCAGCATTGTTCTCTTCACTAAAGGAGATGATCTGAAAGGACAAACAATTGAAGAATATGTAGAGAAAAGTACGAATGAGGAACTCAAGAAACTGATCAGTGACTGTGGGAACAGATTCATGGCCTTTAATAACAGAGAAACACGAGATCGGACACAAGTTACTGAGCTCTTAAACATGATAGAAGAGCTGAAGGAATCAAATGAGGGCCAATACTTCACTAATGAGATGTTTGAGGAGGCAGCGATCTCCACTAAACAGAGAAGAGAAATGATAGAAGAGATGGAAAGGAAAAATCAGGCTCAAGTTGAAGAGTTAAAAGCCAGATATGTAATGGAAGTTAAACGCATGATAGAGAGACTGGAGGAGAAGAAACAAAAGACAGATGAGGAAAGAGTGAAGCTGGAGAACAAGTTCAGAGAAAAACAGGAAACACTCTGGAGAAAGTTTGAGGAGAAAGAAAAGGAGGAGGATAAGAAACAAGAGGAGGAGGATCAGAAACAATCCGAAGAGGAAAAACAGCGAAGAGAGGAATTTAATCAAAGAGTAGAAGAGATGAAGAGAGAGATTGAAAATCTGAGATTACATTATGAAAAACAGCAAAAAGAAAGAGAAGAAGAAGATAGGAAGAGAGAAGAAGAATATCAGCAAGATCAAGAAAAGATGAAAACTGAGCAGGAACACATCATGGCAGAGTTAAGAAGAAAACACGAAGAGGAGATGATAAAAAGAGATTCAGAGGAGCAAATGAGGAAGGAAAAGAAGGAGAAAGAGAGAGAAGAATTGGAGAGAAAAATAAAAGAGGCTGAAGATGACAGAGAGAAACAAGAGGGAATTAGACGCCAGCTGAGAGAATGGGAGGAAGAGAAGAAAAGACAGATCAGAGAACAAGAAGAAGAGGAAAGAGAGATAAAAGAGAGACACGAGGAACAGCTGAGAGAAAAACAAGAAGAACTGGAGAAAAGGAGAGAGAGATTTGACGCTGAGAGAGAAGAACAAGAACAGATGATAGAGGAGGAGAGAGAAAAACAGAAAAGAGAGAGAGAAGAAAAAGAGAGAGAATGTGAAGAAGAGAGAACTGAAATGAAAAGCCGTTATAAGCAGCTGGAGCGAGAGAGGAAAGAGGAGTGGAAGAGAAGAAATAAAGAGGATGAAGAGAGACGAGAGGAGAAGAGAAAGAGATGGGAGACAATGATGGAAGAGCTGAAACGAGAGCAAGAAGAAGAGATGAAGAGAAGAGAAAGAGAGGAGAGAGAAATAATAGAAAGAGAAGAAAAAGAGTGTGATGAAATGAAACAGAAACATGAAGAGGAAATAGAGGAGGGGAAGAAGAAACATCGAGACGAAATCAGAAAACAAGAAGAAGAACTGAATGATTTTATAAAGAGAAGATATCGGCATGTTCAGGAGTTCAAGGAAAGGCTTGAAGAGTTTCAGAAACAACTGAACGAAGAGAAAAGGATAAGAAAGGAGCTGGAAAATAGATGGTGTAGTGTCATGTGAAACATTTTTAAACCTTATTGATGAGCCAGATATTATGGCTCTTGTCTTCTGTAGTGTCTGTGAAGTGTACTGTGTTTCTTTCTATTCCTTTAATCAGGGCTCTTCAGATCTGCTCCTGAAGGTCCACTGTTAGTTTAGTCACTTTTAAGGGTTGGTTCCCCCAAAAATGAACATTATGTCATTAATGATTCTTCAAACAGCCATTCGAAACTCTGATTGGCTGTTTAGCTTAGCAAACGAGAATGAAAGCAACAGTGAAGAAAGTCCTGACGGTGAGGACAGAAGGCTGTTATAACTTTACATCATCTTACCTGATAATTCGATTGCACAAATATTTTCATAATGAGCCGACTGGATGAAGAAAGTGATCCGCATGACTGATACTCAGAATGCTTTGGTGACGGTTGGTACATCTGCAGTCCTAGCTTCAGTTTCCCTCTTTGATTGATTAAAAATAGATGATCGATTCCTGCTGACATATTTACTCCCACGCAGGCGAGTCGCCTTTAGTCCTTTTGGTGTGTAGATAGAAAACTCATGAAGGTAAAACACTGTTGATACTGATCATGATATCATAACTATTAGGGGTGTAATGATACACTTGAGTCACGATTCGAACTCATGATATAATATGTATCGCAATATTACAGAGTTTAAGAGGGTTTTTTAATCATTATTAGAATAATATTATTATAAGTGTATTATCAGGACCCACAAATATTCCCTCATTGCGTCATTATACATTATATATTTAACATTATAGTCGTATAAACTCCGTAAACTTTAATTTCTCAGGCATTACTCATGCATTATCACTCACAGCTCCTGCCTGCACTCTTGCTAACATTAAGTCTATACATATAAGAATAAACCATCTGAAATGCCTTGAACAATCATGCTAAAACTAAATATGATCTGGTGATTTAAATGATGTTTGCACTTTGACTTTGAGGAGTGTGTGTGCTCTTCAGATGATCAATGCGATCCGTCACAGAACTAATCGCAAAAAGCTCGTCAGAATGACCGCTAGTCTCAAACTGTAAATGTTCAGCTCATCTTTAGCTTTAATTCTACATTTACTCTCTGGTGTTGTTTCTCAATCATCTGAGCGTCCGTGTTTATTACAGTATGAGCGTCGCAGTAAATCTGTTCATTATAAACCAGCGCTCGTCTCTTCAGAAGACTTGGACTCGGATTAGACACTCGATTAGTTATTTTTACGATGCCTTTATGACATTTATTGAATCTTTTAAGTTTGAGAGGAGTAATGGACTTTGAATGGGGGGACAGAAATCTATAACCTTATAAAAACCTTAATACAGTAAAGCTGATAAAACAACTTTATCAGGAATCATATTGTTTACACCAACGAAACATATCGTCACATTATTATATTGAGATATAACGTTTCATGATATATCATTATCATTTGAGACTGTTTTAAAGAAAGTTTTATTTACTTTAAATGTTTTCATTTTATTTCTTGTACCATGATATATTGTAATCTGAATATTACTCTGAAATTAAACTGTACTTTCACACAGATCACGTGATGCTGTTAGTCCTTCATCAATTCTAAACAGTTATAAAATATAAAAGATATACACTTGACATATCATTTAAAGGGATCCCCTGGTGTTGAGACTTGTATGGCTTAATATAACATAAATGATGTCTCTTACTGAATTATGTAGTAGAAAACCCATGAAAGATCTACATTATTTCAAAAATCGATTTTATATTTGGACCATGGGCGGCGCCATTTTGTTTGCGTTCTAGGTTGATGACGTAGAATGGTTGAACTCCTCAATCAGCTGGCGTTACCCGTTTCAGAGTAAAACAAAACCAACAAAACACACTCAAACATACATGTACACACAAACTTTTTCTCTCACAGACTCACACACACCCCAACAGATTGGCGCAAACACACGCACTGCTTGTGCGCATACATCACCCTCATTCACGATTCCCTGTGTTGATATCATAAGCCCCTTTCACACTGCACGTCGGAGCCACAATATTCCCGGAGCATTGCCGGGTCGCCTTCTGTGTGAAAGCACCACGTCCCGGAATTGATTACCGAATTGAACCCGGGTCGGGGACCTAGTAATATTGCGGGATTCGACCCGGGTCGGGGACCTAGTAATATTGCGGTATTCGACCCGGGACGAGCGCTGTGTGAACAAAAGCCGAAACTAATGCCGCAACGTGTGCGTAGTTATCGAGCGACTCCTAGAGCTTGTTTTTTCAATAACACAACCCTGCAGTGCCAGAAGAGCTCGTCGGTGTTTTAAACGCAGAGAGTGTTCGTATACAAAAGAAACTAAAATTAAACAAGCAGAAATGTCGGACACAAGTCGAGACCACGGAGCTCCTTACTATCCGCGCTGAAGCGGAGATCGCTCGCCGTTATACGTCACATCAGGATGTCACGTGTCAACTCGACCCGGGACCGTTACGGGTTGTGTGTGAAAGCGCACATATTACGGTTGGTATAAAGCCCAACATCTCGATTGAGACATAGCAGTCTGGCAGGTGTGTGCCCTAACGAAACAAAAATATATTGCAGTATATTGAAAAATATCATGCAATACATTAGGCAATATATTCACATATATGGGATTTAATATTTATATTTTCCAATATACAATATATTGAAAGCGGCAATCATTTGTATATTTTGCAATATATTACATGATGAATATATAATATATTTTATAATACCATCAATATATCATTCCATATATTAAAATATATTTTCCTTTAGTAAGGGTGTGCCCGCCCGCCGATCTGTTTGTGACTTGTGTAGGTGAGTTTGTGTGCACATGTATGTTTGAGTGTGTTTTAAGTACAATTACAAAGCAATTCATTGGTTTTGTTTAACTCTGAAACAATTTTCGAGTTGCGTTGTGGTAAAAATAGCAACGGGTAACGCCAGCTGATTGAGGAGTTCAACCATTCTACGTCATCAACCTAGAACGCAAACAAAATGGCGCCGCCCATGGTCCAAATATAAAATCGATTTTTTTAAATAACGTAGATCTTTCATGGGTTTACTACTACATATTTCAGTAAGACACATCATTTATGTTATATTAAGCCATACAAGTCTCAACACCAGGGGATCCCTTTAACAACATTTTTGTTATAATACTTTTCTTTGTAAAGAAAGTATACTAGGCGTATTGATCATTGTTCATCATTAAAGTTTCCTCACAAAACAAGTAGAAGAGCAAACAAAACAAAGAAGTCCTGCATGTGTTGATCATAAATACTTTATGGGTCTTGAGAGAGGAAATGACATTGGTGTCAATGAAGGCCTTTCTGAGCCATCGGATTTCAACACTAATATCTTCATCTGTGTGTGAAGATGAGCGGAGGACTGACGGCTGACCAACCACAGGAGGAATTAATCACTCTATTTACACTTCTGGCTGAACTAACGCTTTAAAGGATTAGTTCAGTTTAAAATGAAAAAATCCTGATAATTTCCTCACCTCCATCTCATCCTTCATGTCTTTTTTTCTTCAGTCGAAAAGAAATTCAGTTTTTTGAGGAAAACATTCCAGGATTTTTCTCCATATAATGGACTTCAATGGGAACCAGCGGTTGAAGAGCTTCAGAGACTCTGATGATCCCAGAGGAATAGAGTCTGATCCAGACAAACCATCACAGTTGGTGCAGTACTTTGTCCTTTACGTGTTTACCCAACCAATGGTGCGTCGCAAAGCAGCGCAAGATGAGTAATTTAGGTTAAAAAGTATATAAATGTTTATATTTTTCAGTAAATGTAGAGTGTTTTTCTGGATCTGACCCTATTCCTCTGGTAACTAGCATAGTGCCACACTCAACAATGGTACCCAGCATGCATTGCAGTATGGGATCTTTTGATTTGAAAATGCGTAAGTAATACCATTGTTGGGTTTTGTATGACACATGTTAATAATAATAAATAATAATATTGTTTATTTTTTATAGCGCCTTTCAGGAACCCAAGGTCGCTTTACAATGTAGTACAAAACAATCGGCCTGTTCATGATAACACATAAACAAGCAGGTGTACAACAATCAACTCCAGATAGACAACAACAACAAAGAAGTTACATAATCAAACTGAACAATTAACAGCAACAAGTCATGTAACATGAAAAGATGTAAGATCACTTTAAAGGCTGAAGTGGTGCGAGAGATAATTATTTACTGCCCAAAGAAAACAGGTGAGTTTTAAGTTGGAATTTAAACAACTGTAGAGTCGGTGCGTTACGGATAGTCGAGGGCAGGTTCTGAAACTGCAGAGCTGGAGCTGGATACTATTGGTAATATTAGCAGAATGTTAGTTTAGGGTTGCAACAATAAACCTTTCTATTTCCTGGACCGTTAGGAATAATGTCCAGATAATGTCCTGTTTGACAGACAGACAGATAAGTAGAGGTCATGATCTCAGGTCAGTGGGTCATGATGACACTCTCAGCTTGGATTCCCTGTAAGCAGGTATTAATTCACGGTAATTTCCAGAGCGGAAAAGAACAGCCCAGGGAGTGACGTCAGTGGTAATTGGTTGGGACACACTCGCCCTGTCCTGCACGCTGAGCTTGTGTCTCAGTGTGTGTCCGTGCAGGGAACCGATGAGCGATCTCTCCTGAAGCTCCTCTACTACAGCAGCATCATGGGGAACTCGCCCAGCATGTCTGTGGAGGAGCTGACCGCCTGCCACTCTCACAAGTGGTACCGGAAGTTCATGACCGAGTGTCCGTCCGGGCAGCTCACCTTCTACGAGTTCAAGAAGTTCTTCGGGCTGAAGAATCTGTCGGAGTCCTCCAACGAGTACGTCGAGACGATGTTCAAGACATTCGACATAAACGACGTAAGACAATCTGTTAATATTCTATTTATTGTGCTGTTCAATGTTATCATCATTGTTTCTGAAATGTTGTCAAGTTAATAATCAGTTTTTGGGCAATTCGGAAATTTCATTAAGTATAAACTTGATTCTTCAAAGTGCCAAGAGCCCAGGGAGCTCAAAGCAGATATATTACCGTGAGGGTTGACTTTGGAATCGTTCAGAGATGGCCTCAAATCCCTTCTGCTTCATTTCAGCTGAGAATTGTGGGTAATGAGATCTGTGTTAATACAGTAAACTCAGATCAAACAGCAGCACTGCACAAGGTCAGAGATCTTAGCTCAGACCCATTAAAGCCGGTAATCTGGTTAACTGGAGTGTGTAAACTCCTCATTGACTGCTCTACTTATTTCTGAGAACGGCATTCATTCCACGTAACTTTCCATGAACGCCTATAATATCACGTCATGGATTAATATCTGTATTATTGCTTGGTTTACGAAGCACTATTGCTCATAGTGACCCATCTTTACATGGTCACCAAAAAAAAAAACAGAAGACCCGGGGCCTCATTTATAAAATGTTGTGAAGAACTTTTGATAAAAGGTCGTTTTCACAAATGTGTGTATGTATGATTGGAGAAATCAAAGATATACAATGCTGACTCTTAAGATCAAATCAGGTATTATTATTGCTGCTTAGATTTCCACGAACCTGCTAAATAAATTAATATAAATAAACTATAAATCAGTATGTAACGTTGTTGGTTCACACAATAATTTTTATTCTCTCATTAATTACTCACTCTTACCCTGACTTTTGTTCATCTTTGGAGCACAAATCAAAGGCTTTTTGATGAAATCTGGGAGCTTTCTGACCCTCCATTGACAGCTACCCAACTACCACTTTGATGCGTCAAAAAACATAAAGAGATCTTAAAACTAAACCATTTGAATCTAGCAGTCTAGTCCAAATATTCTGAAGAGACTCAATCACTTTATATGATGAACAGATTGAATTTAGGCTTTTATGTTTTTATCAGCAAACACAAACAAAAGCTCAACCGAACCTACAAACCCGATTCCAAAAAAGTTGGGACACTACAAATTGTGCATAAAAAAGGAATGCAATAATTTACAAATCTCATAAACTTATATTTTATTTACAATAGAATAAATATAACAAATCAAATGTTGAAAGTGAGACATTTTGAAATGTCATGCCAAATATTGGCTCATTTTCAATTTCATGAGAGCTACACATTCCAAAAAAAGTTGGGACCGGTAGCAATAAGAGGCCGGAAAAGTTAAAAGTACATATAAGGAAGTCTCTCAGAAGGCAAGATGGGCAGAGGATCACCAATTCCCCCAATGCTGCGGCGGACAATAGTGGAGCGATATCAGAAAGGAGTTTCTCAGAGAAACACTGCACAGAGTTTGAAGTTATCATCATCTACAGAGCATAATATCATCCAAAGATTCAGAGAATCTGGAACAATCTCTGTGTGTAAGGGTCAAGGGTCAAAACCAAACTGGATGGCCGTGATCTTCAGCCCTTAGACGGCTCTGCATCACATAAAATGGACTGTGGCAAAGTGGAAAACGAATCAAAATGTGAAGATCTTTTTGGAAAACTGGGACGCCATGTCATCCGGACTAAAGAGGACAAGGACAACCCAAGTTGTTCTCAGCGCTCCGTTCAGAAGCTGATCTCTGATGGTCTGGGGTTCATGAGTGTGTGTGGCATGGGCAGCTTACACATCTGGAAAGGCCATCAGTGCTGAAAGGTCCAAGTCAAAGCCAGCTTTTATTGCCAATTCTATCACATGTACAGTACAAACATACAGAGATTTGAAATGTCGTTACTCTCTGACCCATGGAGCATACAGTTAACACTAGACACTAACGGTCGACAAAAGAATACAGATAAGTACAGTTAAATGATATATAATGCAAACTAAAAGTATGTTTAACACAAAACATAAAGTGCAATTAATAATAATAAAATGATAATAATAATATGAGTGTAGTGCGGATGAGCTTATACAGTCTGTTAAAACGATAAAGTGCACAGAACAGTCTTTAATCTCTTTTAGTCAAGGATTTTAGTCTAGGGTTCAGAGGATTAGAGTTCAGTGAAAAGAGAGGAGGGAGGGGGAAAGGTCTGGAGGGAGTTCAGCTTCTTACAGCCTGATGTGTGAAGCTGTCCTTCAGTCTGCTAGTCCTCGCCTGGAGACTCCGCAGTCTCCTCCCTGATGGCAGCGGACTGAAGAAGCTGTGTATCGGGTGGGATCACCTACAATGGAGACTGCTTCACGGGGGCCGTAGATGTCCCAGAGGGAAGGGAGAGAGACACCAACGATCTTTGCAGCTGGTATCAATATGTATTGAAGTATCTTTCCACAGGACCAATGCAAGCGCCATACCACACAGTGATGCAGCTAGTCAGAATTCTCTCGATGGCGCCTCTGTAGAAGGTGCACATGATGGGGGCCGGGGCTCGATCTCTTCTCAGCCTGCGGAGGAAGTAGAGACAACACTGTGCTTTCTCGGCCAGTGCTGTGGTGTTGTTAGTCCAGGAGAGATCCTCTGTGATGTTCACATCCAGGAACTCAGTGCTGCTCACTCTCTCCACAGTCGTATTGTTGATGGACAGAGGAGTATGCTGTGTGCGCTCTCTCCTGGAGTCAACAACAATCTCTTTCACATTCTCCACATTCAGAGCAAGATTGTTGTCATTGCACCACTCGGTCAGGCTGCTCACCTCACTTCTGTAGTTCGTCTCATCTCTGTTGCTCATGAGACCCACCGCAGTCGTGTCGTCCGCAAACTTAATGAAAAGGTTGGAGTTGTATCAATCAATCAATCAACTTTATTTATACAGCGCTTTTATAATGCCGATTGTGTCAAAGCAGCTTCAGTGTCAAACAGGACAATACTGCAGCAGAATTAGATTTGGCTGTACAGTCGTACTGGAGAAAACAGTGATGTTATCAGCTTATTTTAATTTATCATAGAGCGACAATGTTGGCAGATCAGTATTATAGTTTATAGAATTAAATAAATAATTAATTTTATTTGTATATTTAGTTAAGAATAACTTGGATCGTAATTTTTGGTGTCCCCAACTGAGCAAGCCAAGCCAAAGGCGACCAAAGGAACCAAAACTCCATCAGGGCGTGATGGAGAAAAATAAACCTTAGAGAAACCAGACTCAGTTCTCCTCTGGCCTATTAACACACCATGTATGATTATTATTCTGGCAACCTTACAGGTCAGAAATCATTTTAGATTGGAATATTCAAAATTTCTGGGTATCACGCAAGAGACAGGTTTATTGAGGATGACGTGCCGGTGAGGCAAATTCAGAGGAGACACTGTGGGACACAGCTCAGCAGATGTATTAGTCATGTCCAGACGCAGGTCCTCCATCCGATCCGTCATGGCCTGAATCTGGCCGACTGCAGTAAACCTCGGGATAAACAGAGAGACTAACATTAGCGTAGATGCCACTCTTTTTATGATGTAACGAGTCCATCAGGTGTTATGGGAAGTGTTCCCGGTTCCGGATGACCTAGTTAATGCAGCCTAACAATCAGTCAATTGATTTGAATAATGAAAGTTAAAAATGTTCTATGTGTATGCCATAGTAAAGAGATGTGTTTTTAGTCTAGATTTAAACTGATGCATGTATGATGGTGTGATGTCGTGGGTAAGCAGAGTAAAGAGGAGAGGGCTCAGCACACATCCTTGGGGAGCCCCGTGTTCAGTGTGATGTTGCTGGATGTGCTACTGCCAACCCGTACTGCCTGAGGTCTTCCAGCCAGGAAGTCCAACAGTCGTTGCACAGAGAGATGTTGAGCCCCAGCTGGACCAGTTTGTGAGTGAGCTGCTGAGGGATGATTGTGTTGAATGCTGAACTGGAGTCTTTTTTGTCCAGATTTGTGAGGGCAGGATGGAGGGCAGTGGTGATGGCGTCACCGGTCAAGCAGTTGGGCCGATATGCAACCTGAAAAGGGTCTAGGGAGGAGGGGAGAACAGACTTGATGTGGTGCATGACTAGTCATTCAAAGCACTTCATGAGGATGGGAGTAAGTGCGACCGGAATGTAGTCATTGAAGCAGGATGGAGATGACTTCTTTGGGACTGGAATGATGGTGGTGGTAGCCTTGAAGCATGTGGGGACAACAGCCTGACTTAGTGAGATGTTGGAAATGTCTGTGAAGACATTGGTAAGTTCCAATTCACAGTCTCTCAATACACACCCAGGTATGTTGTCAGGACCCAGGGCTTTCCGTGCATTGATTCTGCTGAGGGATCTCCTAACGCAAGATGACAATGCCAGACCACATACGGCATCAATTACAACATCATGGATGCGTAGAAGAAGGATCCGGCACTGAAATGGCCAGCCTGCAGTCCAGATCTTTCACCATTAGAAAACATTTGGCGCATCATAAAGAGTAAGATGCGATAAAGAAGACCTAAGACAGTTGAGCAACTAGAAGCCTGTATTAGACAAGAATGGGACAACATTCCTATTCCTAAACTTGAGCAACTTTGTCTTCTCAGTCCCCAGACTTTTGCAGACTTTTATAAAAAGAAGAGGGGATGACACACAGGGGGAAACATGGCCTTGGCCCAACTTTATTTAGATGTGTTGATACCATGCAATTTAAAATCAAATTATTTCTATCTTAAAATTATACATTTTCTCTGTTTAAACATTTGATATGTAATCTATGTTGTATTCTGAATAAAATATTGATATTTGAAACTTCCCAACTTTTTTGGAATCGGGTTTGTACTTGGCACACAAGAACAAACCTCTGGTTCTTGCTGAAGCTCAAACGTGCTGCATAACACTAGAATTAACCTCATTGGCGCTCGCTGAAGCTCAAACGTGCTGTGAAACCCGAGAATAAAGCTAATTGGTTCTTGAGAAGCTCAAACGTGCTGCGTAACACGAGAATGAACCTCAATGGTTCTCGCTAAAGCTCAAACATCCTGCGTAAACATGAGAATGAACTTCATTGGCTCTTGCTGAAGCTCAAACCTGATGTGAAACATGAGAATAAAGCTAATTGGTTCTTGAGAAGCTCAAACGTGCTGCGGAACAGGAGAATGAACTTTATTGGCTCTTGCTGAAACTCAAACCTGATGTGAAACATGAGAATGAACCTCATTGGAATTCGCCTTTTGCCTTACTTGCTCTACTCCCCTTTTCATATTACATGTCAGATCGGAAAGGCATTTATTTTCAATGAAAATAAGAAAATATTCTAAACGTGTAATTAAAGCATCTAACGTGTTTAATAATAAAGTGTTTATTATTTAGGAGTAAGTGAACAGACATGCACTGCATTAGAGACAGTAAAAGTGAGTGGGTCCAATTTCATTGGTCTTAAAAAGTGGGCGGGTCTTGTCCCACCCACATGCGATGGTTCCGACGCCCATGACTGCGTAACACGATAATGAACATCATCGGTTCTCGCAAGTCAAGTGAACATGCTTGAGCTTCCGTTTACAAGAATTGATCAATATCTATGAGCTGTGGTACAATGTTGTTATTGTGTATTGTGTTAAATGTATTGTATGTGTGTGTGTGTGTGTTGTCAGGACGGCTGTATAGACTTCATGGAGTACGTCGCTGCTCTGAGTTTGGTTCTGAAGGGCGGTGTTCAGCAGAAGCTGCGCTGGTACTTCAAACTTTTCGACATGGACGGCAGCGGATGCATCGACCGCGACGAGCTGCTGCTGATCTTCAAGGTGTCATGTTTAATTCAGTGGCGTCTGTGTTTCTCTTCAGCTCATCTTATTAGTGCCACTGAATGTCTGCTCACTCTCGTCTCTTATTGTTTTTCTGCTGTAGGCCGTTCAAGCCATTAACGGATTAGAACAGGAGATTTCTGCTGAGGACATGACTGACATGGTGTTTAACAAGATTGATGTTAATGGAGACGGTAATCTGTCTATTCATCAATTCTATTTAAATATGTAAAGAAAACAAAATGATTTACATGTGTAACTGTGTGTGTTTAGGTGAGCTGTCTCTGGATGAGTTCATGGAGGGCATCGAGGCGGACGAGGTTCTCACTGTGATGTTGACCCAGAGTTTGGATCTGACTCATATCGTCAGTAATATCTACAGCGATACTGACTCTGAACAGCAGGTCAACTGACCTCAGACCAGCCTGAGATCAGGGTGCCAAACATGATGAAGATGATGAGGGGAGGGGAGTCTGGAACGTTTCTGAACTCTGAACTAAACCTGTTGATTCAGCACTGCCTGAAGAGGTTTAAACCCTTAACACATCAGATATTAACAGTACTAACAGAATAGTGTTCATCTGAGCTGCACTGCATTTCAAAAGCCACCAGAATGGTTATTTCCCTGTAATCTCACAGAATAACTGAGACTAGAGCAAATGCTTTATTTAAGTGCACTTATGCATGTACAATTGAAATGTAATTTATATTAAATAAACCCTGTCAAATGCAACATTTATTCGGCCCTGTGATATATATCAGGAAAATTAAAGAACTTGCTTGTAAGGACTGATTAGGGGATTGCTAGTCCGCTCCTGGGCAGGAGGAGGCGCTCCTTTCAAAGTGACCCTATACATCATCCTCTAAGCACTAACACCTACGTAGTCTCCAGATCAGGGGTGCTTCCCAATTCTTATTTGTGCATCCTCGTTTCCTTTCCTAGCTTCCTTTCCTCCCGCCTTAGCTCCGCCCCTTCAGGATGCGAGGGCGGAAGAACTGAATCAAGTGAATTGATATATCCTCGCTCCCTTTAACGTCACTTCAAAGCGGCATCAGTTAATGATGACACCGCTGGATTTAGTCAGGATTCTTGAACATTAGCGATAATTTATATTGTAAGCTTCAGCCTCCACAAAATACCACATTCGTCCATATTTTAATCAATATTACCAGTCATTATTAAAGGGGTACTTCAGCGCTGGGAAGATGAATCTGTATTTAAACTGGGTCATTAATGTAGTAGAAATGTGAAATTATTTTTGAATTTGGTGCCTTCTAGACTGAGAAAAGAGAAAATGTATTTTTGTCTCATGGGGATGAAAGACTACAATTCCCAGAATGCTTCACTGCCGTGAGGCCACTCCCACAGCCACCGCTACTGGATTACAGTGACTGAGTTCAGAAAGTACAATTAAATACTGAACGTGTGTGTTCAATATAACGATCGAGTCGCCGCGTGAGTCTCACAGCACTAACTCAGATTAGGAGTCAGATGACGTTAAATGTAATAAATGAGCTGATGAGCTCTCGTGATGAGAGCTGAAGTAATCGCGACCACACTCGCGGCATACATTCACAACGCGTTTTCAGTTCATGCCTTTGGAAGCTTAACTTTCATAGAAATTAATTTGAGAAGTTAAAACACTTACATTGCTTAGCATCCGTTTAAATGAATGCCTGCAGCTGAGCTGAGCTGTGAGTGTGATCTCCATTCCCCATGCACGAGTTGAAAACATGCGGGAATGGCTCCCTCTGCTGGCTGTAGTCTTTAGCCTTTGGCCAAACATTCCTCTCGTGACACAAATATCGTCAATTTGCGTCACGAGAGGAATTTTTCCAGAAATAAAATGCATAAATCTCTCGTCTCAGGGGGATATAAGAGGGGGGAGCACGATCATTTGAATATACTCCAGGGTTTCTACTGATACAAAGCCATATGCTAATCGCTGAAGTAACCCTTTAACAACGAATTCCAGTTATTAACTGCTTTTTTGTTGTATAATATTAGTTTCTATGTGTTTCTGTCAGGTGTTGTTATTTGACAAACATTTGTGTCTTGTACATGTAAACATAATAATAATGATTAATAAACTGTGGCACGATGTGAAGGGGAGGAGAATTAATGCTTGTCACGTTTAGTCGATAAAATACTTTCGCAAAGGACACTCCAGTGTATCCTCGCTCATGACTCCTCAGGAAGCCTCCTCACTCCTCCATCCTCACCTCCTCGCGGTGCAATTAGAGGTTTGAGATCTCCTACAAGATGGCTGAGCTCCATCGGTTTCCGGGTCATAGGATGGAGGACGGAGGAGCGAGGAAACGAGGAGAGATATTGAGAAGCACCCCTTCTACGTAGAACAGAACAGATGAAATTCTTCTTTGTGGATTGAAATGTGCGCAAAGGGTTGTGTGTGTTTGGAGTAAGACCCTGTGAAGGACATGACATGAAGGCTGCCTTCAGAGGTGCCTTTAATTTGAGATGCCCTTTGACAAAGTTTGAGCCTAATAGCATTCTCCCAAAATAGGTTTTCGATTCACTATGGTAAGCCTGTTGAAAGTTATTATATTGTAGACCTATCAGGATGATTTTTGTGGGAAATTGCGTACATATGTCACTTGGCCATGCGTGAACGTGATTTCACCAATTACAACATGTTCCTGGATTAACATTTACATTTACATTTATGCATTTGGCAGACGCTTTTATCCAAAGCGACTTACATTGCATTCAAGGTTCACATTTTTACATCGTCATTTCTTGCTTTCCCTGGGAATCAAAACCATGACCTTGGCGTTGCTAGCATCTTTTTTGGTTCTCCAAAAACATTTCAGTTTTAAATTTACAGTTTATGTCAAGATTATGTTTGGCTTACAACCAGGGTTATGTGATATTCAACTATGCTTTCCCTATTATTTTAGGGGAAAGTTGTGGGTAGGGTTAAGTGGGGATAGGGTTAGGACAACATTTCAGACAGGAATGTTGTTCCAGGATGTCTTACTTGGCAAAATCACAGTGTCCACATCTGTAAAGAGAGAAAGGTTGCTCTGGCTGCCTTGATGCATGTCTGGTATGGGAGTAGCAGAGGTCACAATGACAGAGTTATCACAACGAGCGAGAAAGGTTTACATGGAGCTGCTAAATATCCAGCCTCTGGAGGATCATCCATTTTAAGCAAACATTGAACATAGGAGAGTCTGCTGGAAAAAAGAGAACGAGACAAAGCTCAACATCTGTTTGGCTTTCGGAGATGGAGAGAACTGAGAGATTTGACGTGTTGTAAAATCGATGCAGAGAGGATAGGGTTTTTTTATATTACCCAACAGGTGAGTAAGATGTTTTATTAAACAGATCAACTGCTCTCTAACAGACATCATGTAAAGTATTATCTATTGTGAAAGGTTGTTTCATACGGCAGTAAAGATATGCACATAGCTCCAAAAGTTGGACACTTAGAAGACTGAAACCGGTGTCATCTTGACCTGCTTGATTTGTGATTTTTTTCACCGCAGAGCACTTGTCCATAAACCCCTTGGCTCTGTTAGTCAGGAATGTAAAAGTAGGTGTTTTTCATCTTTAACATCTATTGCCAATAAACACGTTTCTCACTGCTCGGTCCTCTTTTTCTTGTTTAATGAAAAACAAAAGCCATTAGATAAATCAGTTTATACGTTTAAAAATGGTCATTTAGTCTGGACAAACTGGCTCAAATACACTATTTGTGATTTGCAAAAATTGTGCAAAATTTCTCAGTATAATTTTGGTCAGGTAACCCTTTCTTTTTATTTCTGAAAGGTTTCACAGTACAGTTTTTATCAATAACCCTTTCCTAAAGCCTTAACTTAACTATTCTAATTTATGAAATCCTTCACAGTACTGTGTTGGTGAAAGAGAGAGGGTTTATAAATCCTTACATAAACTCATAATAATAATACATTTTATTTGTACCTGTGCTCTTCCTACCTGTAAAACAACTTAACAAGTAGGAAATATACATAAATTGTAATCAGTTTGCACAGCATAAGTTATCCTTATTAAAGGTACTGAAGCTATTAAGTCAAGAGCAGAGCATATGTAGTGAGCAATTACAGATTGCATTGATTCAATTACTAAGTGGTTACTGTCACTTTAAAAGATCTTCCGCTGTCGCACAGATCTTCCTGCTCCTCTTCAGAAAAATAAATTCGCTGTGCCATTGATGACGGTATTTACACGAGGGTTAGGGTTTTATGGCAGGAGCGCCTTCCGTCTCTATCGTTACGTCCATCATCCGTCTCTGTTTTTTTTTCCCCCGCGTTGTCACTCGTCATCTGACCTCACACACTAACCTCACGACAAAGGCCATCTATACACTGTAGGGTACTGGAGATGGTGGTTATCGCGAGGCTAGTTACAGAACTCAGATTGGAAATGATTTTGTTTTTTTCCTTCAGTGTTATTATTTTTTAATAATGTAGGTTAAAATATGGGAGACTTACGAGAAAATACGAATATGGTAGGACAGCGGGAAAGAATGGTAAAATACGGAACTCTCCCGGCCAAAACGGGACACTTGACAGGTATGGCATATATTTTGTTCTCATGTCACAAGTATTAATATCAAGGTTTACTGAGTTTTGTAGTGTGGTTTTTGACGAAATGTACTAAAATAAATATCACCTGTGCACGTCAGCCCACTTCTTCTCTACGCTTTTCCTGTTGGTTTATAGAACAGTTACTCCGAATCGCCCTCTGTCGTTTCAAAGAATAGCACAACGGCGAGCGCGGCGAGTATAAATGCCTCGTCTGTTTGGGGAGGAGCGCGCGCAGTCAGCGGAGACAGCAAAAGTATAAATAAGGCTTTAATTTGGCTTTTAATATTTGTCAACCATGTAATAATCTGCAGAAGAGAGAAATTCATCTCACTGCTTCTCTGGCGAAAAGTGAATCTCAGTTCCACAGCATGTGACTGGCTGTTCACCGGATTTACTAATGGTTTGGTTTCTTACAAACGTTATTAACATGGCTACAAATCTGGATGCTTTAACACGTTGAAATTGCAGCTTTTCGTTTCGATAAACGACTTAATCGTGCAGCTTGTGTATCACGGCTAACTTAATGTGCACGTTATCAAGGCTGAGACCACAATCGAGCTGTTCAGTTATATAGGTTTATTGACACCAATAACGATTTTATAACAACCAATCTTTTGTCTAGTTAAAATAAACTTAGTTTGCATGATTTTTTTTTTTTTTTTATTTAAAAAAATAGTGATATTCTTATTATAAAAGTGTATATATATATTAGCTATAGCTAGCTCTGGAAATATATACAGTCTTATTCAAAATAATAGCAGTACAATGTGACTAACCAGAATAATCAAGGTTTTTAGTATATTTTTTATTGCTACATGGCAAACAAGTTACCAGTAGGTTCAGTAGATTGTCAGAAAACAAATGAGACCCAGCATTCATGATATGCACGCTCTTAAGGCTGTGCAATTGGGCAATTAGTTGAAAGGGGTGTGTTCAAAAAATAGCAGTGTCTACCTTTGACTGTACAAACTCAAAACTATTTTGTACAAACATTTTTTTTTTCTGGGATTTAGCAATCCTGTGAATCACTAAACTAATATTTAGTTGTATGACCACAGTTTTTTAAAACTGCTTGACATCTGTGTGGCATGGAGTCAACCAACTTGTGGCACCTCTCAGCTGTTATTCCACTCCATGATTCTTTAACAACATTCCACAATTCATTCACATTTCTTGGTTTTGCTTCAGAAACAGCATTTTTGATATCACCCCACAAGTTCTCAATTGGATTAAGGTCTGGAGATTGGGCTGGCCACTCCATAACATTAATTTTGTTGGTTTGGAACCAAGACTTTGCCCGTTTACTAGTGTGTTTTGGGTCATTGTCTTGTTGAAACAACCGTTTCAAGGGCATGTCCTCTTCAGCATAGGGCAACATGACCTCTTCAAGTATTTTAACATATGCAAACTGATCCATGATCCCTGGTATGCGATAAATAGGCCCAACACCATAGTAGGAGAAACATGCCCATATCATGATGCTTGCACCTCCATGCTTCACTGTCTTCACTGTATACTGTGGCTTGAATTCAGAGTTTGGGGGTCGTCTCACAAACTGCCTGTGGCCCTTGGACCCAAAAAGAACAATTTTACTCTCATCAGTCCACAAAATGTTCCTCCATTTCTCTTTAGGCCAGTTGATGTGTTCTTTGGCAAATTGTAACCTCTTCTGCACATGCCTTTTTTTTAACAGAGGGACTTTGCGGGGGATTCAGTGATTGAATGCCACACTGCTATTTTTTTGAACACACCCCTTTCAACTAATTGCCCAATTGCACAGCCTTAAGAGTGTGCATATCATGAATGCTGGGTCTCATTTGTTTTCTGAGAATCTACTGAACCTACTGGTAACTTGTTTGCCACGTAGCAATAAAAAATATACTAAAAACCTTGATTATTCTGGTTAGTCACATTGTACTGCTATTATTTTGAACAAGACTGTATATAATTAATACATTTCTCATGTTGCCGTTCGGTACACAGTTTCAGTAGCCTATATACTGATTTTACATAAATACCTTTTTTATTGCACCTTCTCTCGTTTTCTTCTCTCCCACTCCTCTTTCCTCTCTCGCTCCAGATGCTCATAATCTCTTTTCATTTAATTTCTCTCTTTTTCATATTCTTTATTTTTCTTCTTTCTCTCTTTTCTCTGTGTTTCTCTCTCCTCCTCCATCATCTGTTCTTGTTCTTCTCTTTCGGCATTACATTTCTTTCTTCTTTTCTCCAGTTCTTCTTGTTTTTCTCTTAGCTGTTCCTCAATTCTCTCTTTTATCTCTCTTTCCTCTTCCTCTCTTTCTTTCATCTGTCTTTTCTTCTCTTCCTCCCATTCTCTCAGCTGTTGTTTCATTTCTTCTTGAGTCTCTTTGTCATCTTCAGCCTCTTTTATTTTTCTCTTCCATTCTTCTCTCTCTTTCTCTTCCTTCCTCATTTGTTCCTCTAAATATTTATTTTTCATCTCCTCTTCGTGTTTTCTTCTTAACTCTGCCATGATGTGTTCCTGCTCAGTTTTCATCTTTTCTTGATCTTGTCTGTATTTCTCTTCTCTCTTCCTATCTTCCTCTTCTCTTTCTTTTTGTTGTTTTTCATACTGTAGTCTCTGGTTGCCAATCTCTTTCTCCCAATCTCTTCTACTCTTTGATCATATTCATCTCTTAGCTGTTTTTCCTCTTCAGATCGTATCTGATCATCCTCCTCTTTTTTCATCCGCTCCGATTTTTCTTTCTCTTCAGTGTTTCCTGTTTCTCTCTGAACTTGTTCTCCAGCTTCACTTTCTTCTCCTCTAGTCCTATTCTACGGAGCCCCTAAAGGGACGTGGTGGAGGAATTTTTTTAGGTGGGGAGGTATTTTTTTCCCCTAAACCTTTTGCGTTCCCTCGCAAAGACATTTGCGTTCCCTCGCAAAACTTTGCGTTCCCTCGCAAAGACATTTGCGTTCCCTCGCAAAACTTTGCGTTCCCTCGCAAAGACATTTGCGTTCCCTCGCAAAGACATTTGCGTTCCCTCGCAAAGACATTTGCGTTCCCTCGCAAAACTTTGCGTTCCCTCGCAAAGACATTTGCGTTCCCTCGCAAAACTTTGCGTTCCCTCGCAAAGACATTTGCGTTCCCTCGCAAAACTTTGCGTTCCCTCGCAAAGACATTTGCGTTCCCTCGCAAAGACATTTGCGTTCCCTCGCAAAACTTTGCGTGGGAACGCAAAGTTTTGCGAGGGAACGCAAATGTCTTTGCGAGGGAACGCAAAAGGTTTAGAGAAAAAAAATATCTCCCCACCTAAAAAAATTCCTCCACCACGTCCCTTTAGGGGCTCCGTACTATTCTCATGAGTTTGATTTCCGCATCATATTTGGCTTCAATTCTTCAGCCTGATTTTTCCTTTTTTATTTTCTTCTATCATTTCTCTTCTCTGTTCAGTGGAGATCGCTGCCTCCTCAAACATCTCATTAGTGAAGTATCGGCCTTCATTAGATTCCTTCAGCTCTTCTATCATGTTTAAGAGCTCAGTAACTTGTGTGCGATCTTCGGTTTCTCTTTGTTTCTCTGTATATCAATTTTCATTTTGGGGGGAACTAATCCGTTCATTATCTTTAATTGATGGCCATGACACTGTGTTCAATGTATTTTATTATTGTTTTTTGGGTTTTGTTTTTTTCCTCAGCAAAGTTCAGTTTGCTATCAAGTTGGAATTGTAAATTATTCATGTGGAGTAAAATTTGAGTGTTTCATTTTGTGTTGAAATAAAAGTGTTTCCATCACAAATTCGTGTATGTCATTGACTGAACTCATATATAGTTAGTATATGCAGAGATGTGATATTGACTGAAATCATGTATACATTTACATTTACATTTAATCATTTAGCAGACGCTTTTATCCAAAGCGACTTACAAAAAAGGAGGAGAGTAATAGAAGCAACGAAACAAACAAGGCCAACAACCTGTAAGAGCTGTAAGAAATCTCAATTAATTAGCACAGTACACAAATTTTTTTTTTTTTTTTTTTTTTTTTAAATAGACATCTACAACAAAAACTCACGTACGAAAAATGCCGAACACTGGATTTTGATAGCTATGATAACAACCCATTAGGACTAAGGCTGTTGCCCCAGCTGTTGTCGTTAATGCAGATTCAGTGGCCCAATGGGTTGGTTTTGTATTCTAGCTAAACGCGCAGCAATAGCCATCTACAACAAAAACTCATGTACACAAAATACAGAACACTGGATTCTGATAGTTATGATAACTATGTAACATACCCGCCTGAAGGCACAAATCCGGATGAGAGACGTAGATATGATCCAGGAGTGTGCGCTTTTTCGTCGTTGCTGTGGTGATCAGTAAGTGCTATTCTTTATTGGTCAGGTGCAAATGGAAAAGATGTGTCTTAAGATGTTTTTTAAAAATGGCTACAGACTCGGCAGCACGAATTGAGATCGGCAGGTCATTCCACCAGGTGGGAACGGTCCAGGAAAATGTCCGTGAGAGCGATTTCATGCCTCTTTGGGAAGGAACCACGAGGCGCCGCTCGCTCGCAGAACGCAAGCTTCTGGAGGGTGTGTAAGTCTGAACAAGTGAGTTTAGGTATATTGGTGCAGAGCCAGTGGTTGTTTTGTAGGCGAGAACTAGTGCCTTGAATTTGATGCGAGCAGCCATTGGCAACCAGTGCAGTTTGATGAAGAGAGGAGTAACATGCGCTCTCCTCGGCTCATTAAAGACCACTCTCGCCGCTGCATTCTGGATCAGCTGCAAGGGTTTGATAGTGCATGCTGGAAGCCCAGCCAGAAGAGCATTACAATAATCCAGTCTGGAGAGAACAAGAGCTTGAACCAGGAGTTGTGCAGCCTGTTCTGATAGGAAGGGTCTAATCTTTCTAATGTTGTATAAAGCAAATCTGCAGGACCGGGCTGTTGCAGTAATGTGGTCAGTGAAGTTTAACTGGTCATCAATCACAAATCCAAGGTTCCTGGCTGTCCTTGATGGAGTTATGGTCGATGAACCAAGCTGAATGGAGAAATTTTGATGAAGTGCTGGGTTGGTTGAGAAAACAAGTAATTCTGTCTTTGCAAGATTGAGTTTAAGATGATGCTCTTTCATCCAGTCAGAAATGTCTGTCAGACAGGCAGCGATACGAACACTGACTGTAGGATCATCTGGTTGAAATGAGAAGTAGAGTTGAGTGTCATCAGCATAGCAGTGATAGGAGGAGCCGTGTTTCTGAATGACAGAACCTAATGATGACATGTAGATAGAGAAGAGAAGTGGTCCAAGGACTGAGCCCTGGGGAACCCCAGTAGCTAGATTATGTGACTTAGACACTTCACCTCTCCATGACACCCTGTAGGACCTACCAGAGAGGTAAGACCTGAACCACTGGAGGGCAGTTCCTGAGATCCCCGTCTTCTTAAGTGTTGACAGAAGGATCTGGTGGTTAACTGTGTCAAAAGCAGCAGACAGATCCAGCAGAATGAGCACTGAGGATTTGGAAGCTGCTTTTGCCAGTCTCAGTGCCTCAGTTACCGAGAGCAAGGCAGTCTCGGTCGAATGGCCGCTTTTGAAGCCGGATTGGTTGTTGTCTAGGAGGTTATCCCTTTCAAGAAACATAGAGAGTTGATTGAACACAACTCGCTCAAGGGTCTTTGCAATGAAAGGCAGAAGGGATACCGGTCGGTAGTTTTCTAAAAGTGCTGGATTCAGAGAGGGTTTCTTAAGCAGTGGGGTTACCCGAGCCTGCTTAAATGCTGTGGGAAAGGTTCCCGTGTGAAGAGAAGTGTTGACAATGTGAGTCAGTGCAGGAGTGATTGAAGAAGAAATAGCCTGAAGGAGGTGAGTGGGTATAGGATCAAGTGGACAGGTAGTAGGGTGATTGGAAAGGATGAGTTTAGAAATATCTGCCTCGGAGAGAAGGATGGAAGCGTGTTCGTGTTAGTTGTTGAGATGTGCGTGTCAGTTTGTGATGAGGAGAACTGTTTGCTAATGAGAGCTGTTTTGTTGGTGAAAAATGATGCAAAGTCATCAGCTGTAAGAGTTGATGAAGGAGGGGGAGGAGGTGGACAAAGGAGAGAGGAGAATGTTTTAAAGAGTTGGCGAGAGTCAGAGCAATTGTTGATTTTGTTGTGGTAGTATGTTGTTTTAGCAGTGGAGACATTTGTAGAGAAAGAAGAGAGAAGAGACTGATAAAAGGCAAGGTCAGTATTGTTTTTAGATTTCCGCCATTTCCTCTCTGCCGCCCTGAGTCCAGAGCGATGTTCACGGAGAACATCAGACAGCCAGGGGGCAGATGGGGTGGGGCGGGCTGGTCTGGATGAAAGGGGGCAAAAACTGTCTAAGGAGGATGTTAGAGTGGAGCAAAGAGTGTCGGTAGCACTGTTAGTGTCCAGTGCTGAGAACTGAGCAGGTGGAGGGAGTGAAGATGAAACCATAGTGGATAGGCGAGAGGGAGAGAGTGAGCGTAGATTACGCCGAAAGGTAATCTGTGTAGGAGTACGTTTTGTATCAGGAGTCAGTATGAGGTTAAGAGTGATGAGAAAGTGGTCTGAGGTGTGTAATGGAGTAACTAAAGTGTTGTCTGTGGAGCAGTTGCGTGTGTAGACCAGGTCTAATTGGTTACCTGATCTGTGAGTAGCCGTAGTAGATACTAACTTAAGGTCAAATGAAGTCAGTAGAGTGCTGAAGTCTGCGGCTAGGTGTTTATCAAGATGGATGTTGAAGTCGCCAAGCAGAATCAGTGGAGTGCCATCCTCAGGGAAGCTAGAAAGTAACACATCCAACTCCTCCACAAAGTTACCGAGGTGACCTGGAGGACGATAGACCACTACCACATGGATTTTAACAGGGTGAGTAATAGTGATTGAGTGCGATTCAAATGAATTGGCCGGTAGAGACGGTAATGGATCAAATTTCCAATCATTTGAGATAAGCAAACCAGTACCCCCACCCCTCCCAATAGGCCGAGGAGTGTGTGAAAAAGTTAAATTGGTTGAGAGGGCTGCAGGAGTGGCAGTGTCCTCTGGTTTGATCCAGGTCTCAGTTAGGGCCATGAGGCTAAGCTGAGAATGAGTCCCAATAGATGAAATCCACTGGGGCGGCAGTGGCTCAGTGGTTCATGTAGGTTGTCTACAAACCAGAAGGTTGGTGGTTCAATCCCCGGTTCCACCTGACCAAGTGTCGAAGTGTCCATGAGCAAGACACCTAACCCCAGCTGCTCCCGATGAGCTGATGGCGCCTTACATGGCTGACATCGCCGTCGGTGTATGAATGGGTGAATGTGAGGCAAAAATGTAAAGTGCTTTGGATAAAAGTGCTATATAAATGCAGTCCATTTACCATTTACCATGAAATAAAGTCTGCTTTGTTTACAGCCGACTGGCAATTCCAGAGACCAATTGGAATAGAGAGTAAAGTAGCAGAGGATGTTAGGATATAGCGCAAATTATTAGGATTACGGCGTCTCGTGCGTACAGAGCGTGATTTACGAGTGCTAGTAGTTATAGTTGAGATTTGAAAGCACATGGTGAATACAGATCAGAGAAAAGGCCAGATAGGAATTAGAGGCAAACACAAATAATGAAAAGGAAGATGATACTCAAGTGCCTTGCCGGGGTCCTTGTTCGGGAGGAGTTGCACTGGGAAGAGTTGAAGTCTTTACACTCGTTGGTCTTGCACAGGGAAGAGTTGAAGTCTTTACACTCGTTGGTCTTGCACAGGGAAGAGTTGAAGTCTTTACACTCGTTGGTCTTGCACAGGGAAGAGTTGAAGACTTTACACTCGTTGGTCTTGCACAGGGAAGAGTTGAAGTCTTTACACTCGTTGGTCTTGCACAGGGAAGAGTTGAAGACTTTACACTCGTTGGTCTTGCACAGGGAAGAGTTGAAGTCTTTACACTCGTTGGTCTTGCACAGGGAAGAGTTGAAGTCTTTACACTCGTCGGTCTTCACACAAGGAGGGCTTCACACTGCCGCTTCCGCGGACTATCACGCTATTTATACTCACTTGAGTATCGTTATTGAAAGCAGCTGGGAACGCCCCCAACAAACTCACTCCCAACGTGGCAATGACCAAACAAATGCTAACTCAACAAATGCTAACTCCCACACACACCGAGAGAATATACCAAAACTAATGGTTTCCCATTGCAGTTTGTACTGGTTCTGATGGTTCCATTACAAATTTGTGTAGAGAGGAGTAATTAAATTGACTGATAGACAACTACTCTGTAAGTGTTTGTAATTTTTCTCATTTGATTGGTTGTTCATTTGTTGTTGGATAAGTGTGTCTGTGTAGTGCAGTGGTGTGTATTAGTAAATATGTGCAAATAAAGACCAACACAAATTTGTAATGGAACCGTCAGAACCAGTACAAACCATTAAATCCTAATGGAATATGCCCAAAACACACTACGTGATGGAAACCATTTTTAATGGTTAAAAGCTGATGGTTTGTAATGGTTTTTTAGTGGAAACCAGTACGATTTTTGTAATGGTTTCTATTGTTTTTTTCAGCAGGGTTGTTGTCGGAATGAACAAGAATAAACTCCAGGTTTATTCTTTCCTAGGCTACATCTAATTAAAAACCAAAATTAGCCTATATGTAGAGTCACATGTGCTAATAAATCTAATAAAGGACTAATAAATCAATCCTGTCACGGCCGTCTATGTTAGTTTATGGTACGCCCATTTCGGGAATTTGGGATTTCCGAACTTCCCAGTGGTAAACAAGTTACCTCAGAACGAGTTCATGTGCATTTTTTAACCTCGGAAACGTATTTACGATAAACTTGAAATTATGTATTCCAGCTCTGAGCAGTGGCTTGTTTTTTTCACTGCTTTAAACATTTATGGCACCTTTAGACAGAAAATTACATTATTATACACTTAATTAGCTACAGCAGACGACATAATCATTTCACTGACCTACTTGAAGTCCACCCAGTTGATGATTGATAGTTTATATGAAGCAGGTGTGTGGTTTTTTTATTGTGGCTGCTGTTTGAAAAACAGCCATATGGTCAATTTAAAGCCGATTACACAATCGCTACCCTTCATCGATAATGTTGATTACCAGCGGGAGCAGTTCAAACCAATATCAAGTAATGTATGTCTCTATGATGATTGGTTACCACAAAGGACACTTCGGTGATTGGCTAGTTTGTTGTTGTTTTGACCAACGGCTCTCCCTCAGACTAGTTTTCCGGTTGTAATTATTGTATCCCCAGTTGTTCGTGTTCATTGTTGTTTATTATTTTTTTATTTTATAATTATGCAATAAATAAAAATAAAATAAAAAGGAAAGGTTGTGGCTTACCCTTCGCTAAGCCACGCCCGAAAACCACCAAAGGCCAATCGTGGCTTATAGCAACCGTAACTAGGCGCGGAAGATCTGTCAAGCTATCGAGCGAGGGAAATAAATAAAACATGCCGAAGCGTTGTGCGTATGTTTTGTGCAAATCTGAAATCTGGTATCCTAAAAGTTTGGACGGAGGGTGGAATTTTTTTTTTCCTTGCCCAAAACTAACCCTAGGGGGGAAATAATAATGTCGACAGGATTAACAAAAACGTTAGCCTACGTTTGCTTCAATGAACTGAAAAAAAAAAAAAAACATGAGGCTTTTGATTTATGAAAATTATTACTTATAATGCACTATATAGTCTATAAAAAGGACCGTTTTGTAGCTTTATTTATTAGTTTTGTATTGTAGTTTGTTTAGACAAATTTGCTAATTAAGACCTTCATTATAAGGATTGTTGCAGTGGCTGTGTTTATAAAATTAATAAAACCCATCATGTTTGTGAGAGACAAGGCTTGAGTAACTGGGGTTTTTGATGTATGGCTCAGCACTAGTGCCAGGTCCAAGATGTAGATTCTTCATAATGAAAAGTGCATTATAAAATCTATTATTATTATTAGACCCACGACTCGTGAGCAGTTGTAAATATAAGCGAGAGAATCATTGCAAATGTTCAGGAAAATATCTTGTGTTTATTCCACACGACTTATTGATAAGCTGTTTGATGATTTATAATTATTCGATTATAATTTCACTTACCCTGCTGTGCATACATGAGGCGGCTGCTGATTGCGCTGGGACTATAGGCTTTACACTCTAAGAAATATCTGTTTATTAACAGTTGTATTACTGTATATTTTTACAGAAATTGTCCATAGAACGTAATTTACGGGTGTATTTCTGTTTATTTACGTTTCGAATTGCATTATGGGACTTCTCTGCTGCAACTGCCAACTGACGCGGCCAGAGACGGACGTTTTAAGCAGAACGTCAAAAAAGAACACGGTCTGCCTTTTCAGCAGTAAGTAATTTCTTTTTGGAAAAATGTAGGTTATTCAAGTGACTGTTTTATTTGCAGTAGTTTAAAATGTTATATTGTCTGGGTTCATGGTGTGTATAGCCTATTTGAAATTCCGTTGGCAATTGCTAACTTTAACGTTAGCTAACTTTTGTGAGCTGCTGTTATTAACCAGCGCTTGGTTAGGGAGATAGCTGTTTTTTCTCAGAAGATGACCAGGTTCGTGCGAGTTGTTTTTGTAATAGATCACAGCAAATTATGATCACTTATCTGGTCATGTCCCGCTTCTCCATTCTTTGTGACGGGTGGTCTGTTAATTTACGGAACAATTGTCAGTATTCGGAGAGGGAGGTTTTGACTGCGGTTTAAAAAACAAAACCAAAAAAACACCGCGTCTCCTCTGTATGTGAACAAGCTGGCTGTGAACGAGCAAAATCTCCAGCTCCACTTTGCGTGTAAAAGGTAAGTTTGAAATGTCATTGAAGTACGTAACGTTAGTGCTTTGGTATTGTAATCGCCACCGTCGCCACGTCTTTAAAATTCGAACACATTATCAGAGCGTCCGTTAACTGAATGAATTGGAATATCATCCGGAAATCCTATAACATTAGCAATTTTCATTAAAGCAGCTGATTTCTGCAAATGAATGTAAAACTAAATGTATATTCCAGTAGGCTACAGGGTGAAGTCAGTATACATTAAAGACGATTTGAGACAAATAAATTTTATCCCGGTCCAGCTGCGCAGCTTCTCCCGCTCAGCGCAATGAAAGTGTAGAAAAGTGTTTTCTTCTGGTTTGGCTGATAATTACAATTTCTGTTGTCTCTGATGTAAAACTTAAGTTATATTATTTGTCTATAAATAGGCTATAGTTGTAAAAAGCCTATTTTAAGTAGGCTAATGTATAGACCAATTTATTTTCATTTACACATTTTAAATTACATGACAAGAAAATATATGTATAAATATATATAAATGTGTTTAATGTATAGCTACAAATTATAACGTGCATTACAAAAATAAACCATGTAACGCTATTGAACAACACTTTAATTTAGCCTACGTTTAAAGTTAACTAAAATGAACAATAGACAGTGTAGTTTCTTTGTTAAATTTACAAATAACAATTGCATAAAAAATAATAATAAACTAATAATATAGCCTGCCGTTTAAATTGTTCCGTGTCGGTCACGCATTCAGCCTTAGGAGGATCAATCTTTCGGTGACCGTCGTCAGTGAACATTATTTATTCATTCATTCATTCATATAAAAAACTTTATTTTAGCAGTTTTCAGCAGTTTTAAGTCAGCAGTTTTTTGTTTATTTGCATATTTCCTATAATTCTGAGTGACAGATGTCCCATTTGATTTAGCCTATTTTTCTGTGATATTTGTTTTAGCTACGGTGTTGACAACCAGCTATAAGAAAAATAAATGATTGCACGGACAATTCCTATCCCCGGTGTCTCTCTTTCTGTAAGGGAAATTTAAAAGATAGATTCTGGAAACAAAATCTAAATTTAGCTGGATGAGTCGGGTCGGAAATAAAATAATTTATAGCGGGTGAGTATGGAGTGAATTTTGCGCGAGCGGAATGGTGCGGAATAGCGGGAGCGGGACGAAATGCACCCCCGCGCAGATTATATTTTGAAGGCTATTAAAGAAAGTGTATGAAAAAAAGAAAGAAACAGCGAAAAGGGTGATAATGGACTGATTTCTCTTGTTGAGAGAATGGTTGAGAAATAAATAGCATTTAAAAATTGGGAAATTAAAGTTGATCTTGGTTGCTCAGGGCAGGGAACTGGGAGCTGTCGAATGCACTAAACGTTTTATTTACTTCAAGCGCTTGCGCTGTTGTGTTCAATAGTATCCAGTGCTACACTTGAGTTACCGACCGCTATACCATCCACTGCGGTATTGCGCAATCGTGCGCAATCTCACAGGCAGGCGCCCGGGTGCCATGGAGACGGCGACTAGAGTCATATTCACCAATAATGCTTACAAACACAGCGTAAGTTAATGCCTTGTGATTGGTTACTACGTCCATCAATCAAACCTTTGCTGGCAAGGTATTGGCTAGGCATTGATCACCTAGCCAATGGCATTTATACGAAAAATCCCGTCCAAGTCTGCGAAAACCATGCGCGCTTGACTGACAGCTGGCAGAGCGAGTAATATGCTAACTCTGTATAATGACTCATCAGAAAGCCTGTGATTGAAGCAGAGAGACCTGGGAGGGTTTAACGTGACAGGATGAGAATCGCTATTTCTTTGAAAATGGGCACGATTGATTCCTCTAACTCAAAACGCTCATGCAAACAAAGAAGGATTTTTTTGTTTTTTTCCCGTTATTTTTTCGTTGTTTTGTATAAAAGAAAAATATATTTTATTATATTTTCATAACAATTAACTTAAATTTCAATAACTTTTATATAATTTAGGCAAATCAGCAACAACAGACAGACAGTTGGACGGTGTCTGTGTGTCAGCGTTGCGCCGCTGTTGTAGAGTAACATTATGTGAATGTAAAGTCAAACTAACGCACGTTAAACTTACATTGTGTATGCAATTTTCTTTTTCAGATTAATTACTACCAGTGCTGACAGAGGACTCCCAAAAAGCCCCACAGCCTTGCTTACCAACCTGTGTGTGGTGTAAAATAAACACAACCAAGCCAGAAATGCAGTGAACAACTCTTTGTTTACTCTCCCTCTCCAGACCAATCTCATTTCCTTAACTAGGCAGAACTCATCAACCATGGAACAATCAGACATGTATTGTGATCACTGAACAGTCTATCTTTTTTTGAACACAGTGCTTTTCCACCCTCTAATGGACACAATATTTCCCCCCCTCTCCCTCCCTCCCTCCCATGCAGCTCTCTACACATGAAAGGTGGCAACAAAGTCTTTCAAGTGACCCGGCCGGGATCTGGTACGCACCGGTCTTGGGAAGGAAGGGTCCTGGCATAGGGCTGAAGGGCCCGGAGACTGTGGGGCCTGTGAACTTATGGGTGGGGTAAGTGAAACAGGGGGTGGGTGCAAAGAGGGATCTAAGTCTTGCCTGCCAACCTGAGATGTTGCAATTTCCTGTTCTCGTGGGAGAAAGGTATGTGGTGAATTCCCTCTCCTTTGTGGGCAGACTGTGGTAGGTGCAGCTACTTTACGAAGATGGCTAGCGTGCCATCGGGTACCATCCTCCAGGAGATAAGACCCTCTGCCTATCTGACGAGTAACCAACAAAGGGGTGATTGCAAGATGATTGCAAGATGGCGCCGCCGTGTTCGGTCGCCTTCAGGTCGCTCCTCTGAGACTTTGCTTTTATTTATTATTCTACACTCTTTTGTTCTCGATTCTTACTAATCTTTCATCAGCCTTGGTCTGCTATGATAGCAAAACACTTTTGGATATAGGTTATCGCTACACTGACCTGGTTCAAGACGCTTTCATCAATCCTCTGTGGCCACCTGAGATTCTTCGGAACGCCGAGTTGAACAAAGGCCACCCGACTCGTAGGCGAAGATTCAAAAAACACCGCGGGAAACGCGCTGGGATCCGCAACTGTGGTTTATATTCCACCACAGGCAGACACGGGACTGGCTCTATCTGGCCTCCATGATGCCATCAGCGGCTCCACAAACAGCCACCCCGATGCGGCTTTCGTCGTCGCGGGTGATTTTAACAAAGCCAACCTTAAGAAAGTATTGCCTAACTTTCACCAACATGTCTCCTGTCCCACACGAGGAGCAAACACACTGGATCACTGCTATTCTCTGTTTAAGAATGCCTACAAGGCTCGTTCACTACCAGCCTTTGGTAAATCGGACCATGCCGCCATTTTCCTTACACCTGAGTACAAACAAAGGCTCGTTCAGGAACCACCGGTGAGGCGGGAAGTTAAACGCTGGTCGCCTCATTCAGAGATCACGCTACAGGCAGCTCTTGACGACGTTGACTGGGACATGTTCCGAGCGAGTTCATCGGACGTCAGCGAGTTCACTGATGTGGCGCTCTGCTTCATCAACACACTGACAGAGCAAGCCACACAAACAATAACTATAACCTCCTTCTCTAATCAGAAACCGTGGGTGGACAGTTCAATCCGCGCTGCAGTGAACGCCCGCACTGCCGCATACAACGCCGGTCTACTAACAGGGAATATGAGGGATTATAAATCATCCTGTTATGCTCTCCGACGCGCCGTTAAAGCCGCAAAGCTCCGTTATAGGGATCGCGTGGAGTCTTATTTCCAACTCAACGACTCCCGGCGGATGTGGCAGGGACTGAGGACCATCTGTGCTTTTGGAACGAAATCCTCTGCAGAAGTGAGAGCTGATCCGTTGCTTGTGAACGAGTTAAACTCTTTCTATGCTCGCTTTGATGGCAATCGCGGCAGCGCGACACCGCCGAGTGACGCGTCAGAAAGAATAACTCAGAGCTGCAACAATCACGTGATCTCTGTCTCGGAGGATGAAGTTCGTAGGACACTCAAACGTGTGGATGTTAGGAAAGCTGCTGGTCCGGATGGCGTTTCAGGTCGTGTCCTGCGGTCCTGTGCTGATCAGCTCGCTGGACTCCTCACATCCATCTTCAATGAGTCCCTTGCTACATCTGTGGTCCCAACCTCATTCAAAAAATCCACCATCATCCCTGTCCCTAAGAACAGTAAACCCTCTTGCCTAAATGACTATCGCCCAGTGGCTCTCACGTCTTTAGTCATGAAGGTCTTTGAGAGACTCATCAAAAACAACATTTGCTCCTCCATCCCTGACACCTTGCACCCTTTTCAGTTCGCCTATCGTCCCAATAGATCGACTGAAGATGCCATCTCTCACGTCCTCCACTCCTCCCTCACACACATCGACAGCAAGAATGGGAACTATGTAAGACTGCTATTTATTGACTATAGTTCAGCCTTTAACACCATAGTTCCCATTAAGCTAACTAACAAACTCCTGGATCTCGGACTGAACTCTTCTCTCTGTCACTGGATTGAAGATTTCCTCACTGGCAGACCTCAAGTGGTGAGAGTAGAACAGTTCACCTCCACCTCCATCACCGTGAGTGTGGGAGCTCCACAGGGCTGTGTCCTCCGTCCCCTGCTCTACTCTCTCTACACGCATGACTGTTTGTCCACACACAGCTCCACCTCTGTCATCAAGTTTGCGGATGATACTGTTGTCCTGGGCCTCATTTCCGACAACAATGAGACCGCATACTTGGACGAGGTGGAGCAACTGACATCATGGTGCCAAGACAACTGTCTCCTTCTGAATGTGAACAAGACCAAAGAACTGATTGTGGACTTCAGGAAGAGACAGCAACGGTCATATTCCCCTCTCATGATCAGCGGGACACCAGTAGAGAGAGTGAGCAGCTTCAAATACCTGGGTGTGAACATCTCCGAGGACCTGACCTGGACTGCACACATCCAGTCTCAGGTGAAAAAGGCCAGGCAAAGACTGTACCACCTGCGCCAGCTGAGGAAATTCCGGGTCTCACCAGCTATCCTGAAAACTTTCTATTCAGGGGCGATAGAAAGTTTACTGACTCAGTGCATCACAGCGTGGTATGGTAACAGCACCAGTCACGACTGCAAAGCCCTGCAAAGAGTGGTGCGCTGGTCCGAGCGCATCTCAGGGTCAGCTCTCCCGTCTCTGCAGGACATCTACATCAAACGATGCAGAGGCAGAGCTACAAAAATCATCAAGGACATTAATCACCCGGCCAACCCCCACTTCACCCGGCTGCCTTCTGGTAAGCGCTTCCGTAGCCTGATGGCCAAAACTGAGAGACTCAGGAGGAGTTTCTTCCCACAGGCCATCAGACTCCTGAACGCTGTCACTTAACAACATGTGACTTCACCTCACTCAGTATTAACAAACTCACATACTGATATTGCACTGCACTTTATTATTGTGTTCCATGTAACTACTCATTATAATGCTGTTTGCACATTACACTTCTGCACTTCTGTTATCCACGTATTTATTTTTATAGTCTCCAGTTTACCATCTCACTTATTTAATTCCACATCTCTTATTTCTTTTACTTGATTTATTCATAATTCTACATATGAATATATATAGCACCTTATCCTATTCCTATTTTATCCTATTCCTATTTTATAATTTATTGTGCTTTTTTGTTAATTGTTATTTGCTGTCCAAGGAGCGGACCTGTTTACATTTCACTGCCGGTTGTATTCTGTATAACTGTGTATGTGACAAATAAAACTCTTGAACTTGAACTTGAACTTGACCAGAATGAAGCCAGTTTATTACTCCTGTGGGGTCTGCGAACTCTCACCCAGTCCTGAGCTGCGATATTTGGCTCTTTGGCATGTCTGAGTCTGTCAAATCTCTATTTCATCCGGCGCTGCTGGTGTGTGACCTGAGTTTTTACCCCCCTGGGGGATCCCTTGATTGTGGAGGGATGAAGTCTGTCCAGTGGCAAAGTGAGTTCCCTGCCCAACATTAGTAAGGCAGGGGAGACCCCAGTGGTGCTATGCTGTGAGGCCCGGTAGTGTAGCAAAGTCAGACGAATGGCTTGGTTGAAACAGCACCCTTGCGCCAGGTGTGCTCTAATGCCATTTTTTAGAGACTGATGGAAACGTTCCACACCCCCATTGGCCTGGGGGTGGTAAAGGGTGGTGCGAATGTGTTGGATACCTTTATTCTCCAGGTAAGATGAGAAGTCCCCTGAGATGAACTGAGGGCCGTTATCTGTTGTGATCATTTGTGGGAGGCCCCAACGGGAGAACAGTGAGTCCAGAAAGTTCACAATTACTTGAGTGGTGACAGAGCCGGTGGTGGTTATTTCTGGCCATTTTGAATACAAGTCATATGCTACCACCAGGAATCGCTGATTGTGGGGAATCCCATGAATCTCACTGCAGATATCCATCTGCAGGTGCTGCCAAGGACGTGTGGGCCAGGCCAGGGGTTGGAGGGGCGGGGGAGGTGGGTTACCCGTTTTCCCACTCACCAGACAGGCTTGGCAGTCTTTAACTAAAAGTTCAATTTCTCTGTCTATGCCAGGCCACCAGACCCTGTCCCGGCAACGCTGTTTGAACTTCACTATTCCCAGATGCCCCTCGTGTGCCATTTGAAGCACACGCACACGAAGGGGGCCCGGGACCACAGTGCAAAGCCCTCGTGCCACACGTGTCATTCCAGCACGATAGTTCATCTTTGACACGGGCAAATGGCATTAGATCTTCTGGGACATGTGAGGGTCGGCCTTTTTGGATGTAAGTGCGGAGCAGGGAGAGGGTAGAGTCCTGCTCTGAAGCTGTTTTGAGCTCCTGTAGTGATACCATGCTCTGTAGAGGCGTGTGCAGCAGCTGGATGATGTCTGTTTCAGGGTTAATGTCTTTTGTTTTTTCCGGGACTGGGACAGAGCGAGACAAGAGGTCAGCTACCACGTTTTCACGGCCTGGTGTGAACTGAAGCCTGTAATTATACTGACGGAGCCGGTCATACCATCGATGTAGTCTCAGTGGTCTGTGACCTGTTCCTGACGTTGCCAGTAGTGCCACTAAGGCATGATGATCCGTCCTTAGAGTGAATTGGCGGCCATACAAGTACAGGTGCCATCTTTCACATGCCCATAGGCATGCCAGCGCTTCCCGTTCACCCACTGAATATCGTTGTTCGGTTGGGTTAAGGGCCCGAGAGGCAAAAGCTATGGGCATTTCTACACCCTTCTGAACCTGTGACAGTACGGCTCCGATGGCTGTGGCAGAGGCATCGCAGGTGACCATGGTCTTACAGGAAGTGCTGAAGTGTGACAGTATAGGAGGTGAAGTAAGTTGGGCCTTGAGGGTGCGCACAGCCTCCGAACATGCCAGTGTCCACACCCAGGACTCATCTTTCCGGAGTAATTGCCGGAGTGGGGCAGTAGTGGCTGAATACTGAGGAAGAAACTTTAAGTAGTAGCCCGTCATCCCTAGGAAAGAATAATAATAATAATAATAATAATAATAATGCATTTTATTTAACAGCGCCTTTCAAAACACCCAAGGTCACTTTACAGGGAAAAACAGCAATAACAATATAAATACATAAATCAACACACTTAAAACACACATGCATCATAGAGACAGAAAAATAAGTAGTAAATCATAAAAAAGCCTGTGTAAACAGGTAGGTCTTAAGACGAGATTTAAAAGTATGTAGACTGACAATATTACGGATATCGAGAGGGAGAGAGTTCCACAAGCGAGGGGCCGCATGGCTAAAAGTTCTAGCTCCCATGGTCTTTAAGCGTATACGTGGTAAGACAAGAGAGAGTGAGAGAGAGGATCGTAAAGTGCGTGAAGGAGTGTAAATATGAAGAAGATCAGTAAGATAGGGAGGAGCTAGCCTGTGAAGTGCCTTGAATGTGAGAAGCAGGATTTTGAAGTCAATTCTATATTTCACTGGAAGCCAGTGAAGTTGCTGGAGAGTTGGTGAAATGTGCATGGTAGAAGGAGTTCTAGTAAGAACACGAGCCGCAGAGTTCTGTACCAACTGAAGTTTATGGAGAAGTTTGGAAGGAAGACCAGTAAGAAGAGCGTTGCAGTAATCAATACGTGAAGTAACTAGTGCATTAATGAGAATTGCAGTGTTGTTCATTGAAAGGGATAGACGAAGGCGATTAATATTACGCAGATGAAAATAAGCGGTACGTGTAATATTATTAATATGGGCTTCAAATGAAAGTGTGCTATCCAGAGTTACACCCAAACGCTTAACCTGTGAAGATGGATAAATGAGATGTTGATCAATATCCACAGGTATATAGTCAGAGTTTGTCAATGTGGATTTTGTCCCTACAAGTAGGACCTCGGTTTTGCTACTATTAAGCTTAAGGAAGTTAGCTGAGAGCCAGTCTTTAATTTCAGCCAAACAACGGGACAAGAGAGGTGGTAGAAAAAAGTCAGAGGTTTTGGAAGATAAGTATAGCTGGGTGTCATCGGCATAGCAGTGAAAGTGAATGCCATATTTCCTGAAAATATGACCAAGTGGAAGTAGATAGATAATGAATAAAAGTGGACCCAAAACAGAGCCCTGAGGAACACCAGTAGTGACTGTCGATGATCTTGATCGGAAGTGCTTTAATTGGACAAACTGAGTATGACCAGAGAGATACGATATAAACCAGGACAGGGGTGTGCCAGTGATCCCAATAGAAACTAACCTGTCAAGGAGTATTTTGTGCGAGATGGTGTCAAAGGCCGCACTCAGGTCGAGAAGGACAAGAATGGTTAATAAACCAGAGTCAGCTGCCAACAACAAGTCATTAGTGATTTTGACAAGAGCTGTCTCTGTACTGTGGTGCGGACGGAAGCCAGATTGAAACTGCTCAAACAGGTTATTATTGGAAAGATGATCAATTACCTGGGTTTGCTACACATTTTTCCAGAATTTTAGAGATGAATGGCAAATTAGAAATCGGACGGTAATTATCTAGGTTAGATGGATCTGCCCCTGGTTTCTTAAGGATTGGAGTAATAATAGCAGATTTGAAATAGGAGGGTACATAGCCAGAAGCAAGTGAACAATGGATAATTTTAGAAATTAATGTAGATAAAGATGGTAAACAGGCTTTGACTAAGTGAGTTGGCAGAGGATCAAGCCAACAGGTAGTAGGCTTGGATTCCCGGATAAGACGCAGTATCTCCGCATCAGTTGGTAATAAAAAAGAAGAGAGACCAGAGTGTGGGGACACTTGAAAAACTGAGCAGCAGTAGTTATAACCTATGTTACTAGCAAGTATTTGTTGGTGAATATTTTTAATCTTAGACTCAAAAAAAGTCATAAAATTGTCACATAGTGTGGTAGAATACATGTCTGATGGCAGAGAATCCGGTGGTCGTAAGATGTTTTTTACCACAGAAAAAAGAGATCTTGAATTTGTTTCTTTGGCTCCAATTAAAATAGAGTAATAATCAGATTTAGCTTTAGACAGTGCATCCTTATAAAGTTGGACATGTTCAGAAAGCATTTGTTTATGTACAGTGAGACCAGATTTGGCATACAGACGCTCTAACCTACGACCTTTAGTTTTAAGTTGACGAAGTTCTGGGGTAAACCATGGAGCAGAATGAATGAAAGAGACAGTCCGGGTTTTCACAGGTGCATAATCATCCAAAATCGTAGTTAGTCCATTGTTATAATAAGAAACCAGTACATCAGCATCAGTAAAATCAGCTTTGCTGGAAAAGATGGCAAGTTCATCAGAGAAAGAAGACACATCAATGTTCTAAATGTTCCGAAATTGGATAGAACGACACAGATTTACCTTAAAAACTGTCAGTTGGATGCAGAAAGACACAAGTAGATGGTCTGATATGGACAAGTCGAAAACAGAGCAATTATACGGAATAATGCCAGAACAGCAAATAAGATCAAGGATATGCCCTTTAGAATGGGTGGGCAAGTTAGTGAATTGCAGCATACCAAAACTATCCAGACAGGATAGAAAATCACTTGTACTTGTGTTGGTGACTTCATCTATATGAATGTTAAAGTCCCCCAGCATGATAACATTCGGAGACATGGGACATATGTAAGTCAGAAGCTCAGAAAGTTCAGTTAAAAAGAAGGGATTGCTCTTAGGGGGGCGGTAGATAGACATGAGAATGGTAGGAATAGCCCCATTGATTTTTAGGGCAATCGATTCAAATGAAGAATATGTAGGCACAATTAGCTGGGATACTTTCCATTTCTCTTTATGAAGTATTGCCAAATCCCCTCCCCGTCCAGTAGCGCGGGATTTACAAATAAAGGCATAACCCGGAGGAACAGACTGGTTAAGATGGAGAAAATCATCCTGTTTCTGCCAAGTCTCAGTTAAACAGAGGAAATCAAACTTACGGTCAGACAGCATATCATGCACCAGAGGTCCTTTATTGGAGAGTGATCGTACGTTGAGTAATCCAATCAATCAATCAATCAATAATTTATTTATATAGCGCCTTACAGCAGCCAAAAGGTGCACAAGGCGCTTTCCAGAACAAACATCAAACAACAACATAAAGACAAATACAAACAAACAAGAACAAGACTAAAAGTCAAAAGCTCGATTAAAAAAGTGTGTTTTCAGATGTGCTTTGAAAATACTCAGCACCGTGATGTTTCGAAGGTGCACAGGGAGTGCATTCCACAACTTAGGTCCTAGAACACTAAATGATCGGCCTCCAAACTTTTTATACCTGTATGTTGTGGTAACCAGAGAAATTTGATCAGAGGAACGGAGTGTCCTGGCTGGCTGATATATTTTTACTAGTTCAGTGAGGTATACTGGGGCCAAACCATGGATGGCCTTAAACACAAACAATAGGATTTTATACTCCACCCTAAACTGCACTGGGAGCCAGTGAAGCGAGCGGAGGACAGGGGTGATGTGTGACCGTTTAGATGTGTTAGAGAGAAGACGTGCGGCTGCGTTTTGTACCAGTTGAAGTCGACTGATAAGAGATGTATTTAGTCCAGTGTAGAGGGCATTACAGTAGTCGATCCTCGAGCTGATGAAGGCATGAATTGCTTTTTCAAGGTCGGCTCTGGACAAAAAATATTTGACCTTACTAAGAGGTCTTAGCTGGTAAAAACTCGCCTTCACTACTGCACCAATCTGTTTATCATACAGCATGTTTTTGTCCAAAATAACGCCCAGGTTACGTACAGACGGAGCAAACTGAGGTGTCGTAGGTCCAAAGGTAAAAGCACTGCTAGATGAATCCGGGCTGAACAGGATGTACTCAGTCTTTTCTTCATTTAAATGAAGGAAATTCTGGGAAAGCCACTGTTTGATGTCCTGAAGACAATTATAGAGAGGATCCAGTGCCGACCGATTACTCAGTATCACAGGAAGGTAGATCTGGAGGTCGTCGGCATAGAAATGAAAATGAACGTTGTGTCTGGAGATGAGTTGACCAAGTGGCAGAATGTAGAGAGAAAACAGAATAGGACCGAGAATGGAACCCTGTGGTACTCCAGATGACATAGGGGCAGCTGAGGAGGAAAAGTCATTGAGCATTACTGAAAAGGTTCTATTAGTGAGGTATGAGGTGAACCAATTCAGCACCACTTTCTGCAGACCAGCAACATGTTGAAGACGAGAAATGAGAATTGTATGATCCACAGTGTCAAATGCAGCGGTAAGGTCCAGTAAAACTAGAACCATAGAGTTTTTTCTATCAAGTGCTTCAAGAATGTCATTATGCACCCTCAGTAACGCAGATTCAGTACTATGTCTGGTCCTGAAACCAGATTGGAACGTATCCCCAATGCCGTGTAATTGCAGATGAGCCTGGAGCTGGGAGTAAACAAGCTTCTCCATCAACTTTGACAGAAATGAAAGGTGAGAAATAGGGCGGAAGTTTGATAGAATGGAGGGGTCAAGGTTGGGTTTCTTAAGCAACGGTCTAATGATGGCATGTTTGAGGACGGTAGGAACAATACCCAAAGTAAGACAGCTGTTTATGAAGGAGACAAGACAGGGACCAATGATGTCAACAGCCTCCTTCAGAATCCTTGCAGGAACAGTGTCTAAAGGGCAGGTGGTAGGTTTCAGTTCAAGGACAGCTTTTTTGAGCTCCCCAAGAGAAACTCCCTCAAAGTTCTCTAACACACATTGCGCCGCACCAGTCGGCATGACAACAGTAGAGTCTTGAATAATTGATTGCCTAACAACCAAGACCTTGTCCACAAAATACTGCTTGAATGCATTACAAGTTCTTTCAGACACATCATTCAAGGCAAAAGACACCGGATTAATGATAGAATTAATAGTATTGAATAAAATTCCAGGACGGTGGCTATTGCTGTTGATGAGATGGGAGAGATATTGTCCTTTAGCTTTTTTCAGTGCTCTCTGATATGTGGCCAGACTGTCTCTAAACATCTCTAATGACACCTGCAACCTATCCTTCTTCCATTTACGCTCTATCTGTCTGCATCGACGCCTAAGGGACCTAGTTGTATCATTGAGCCACGGGTCCAGAGGACCCTTAGTCGACTTCACCTTAAAGGGTGCAACAGAGTCCATAATCTGGGAGCAGACGGTGTTGAAGGAAGAAATGAAATGGTCCGGGCAAAAAGGTGGTGCTAACTCAACAGAAGCAAAATCAGAAGTGGAAAATGAAGCAATAAAATCTTCAACAGTAGATGAGGTGATAATGCGACGACGATGAGGGGCAGTAGTTGTAGGTTCTGATGATACGGCACTGATGTCAAACTGAATGAGAGAATGGTCCGAGATGGCAAAATCCACAACCTCACAAGCTGTCACAATCACCCCGCGAGAGATGATAAGGTCAAGAGTGTGACCTAACCTATGAGTTGGACCAGATATGGACTGAACCAGATCCAATGAAGCTAAAAGTGCCTTAAAATCATTAGCCGGTTTATCAGAGGGGCAGCAAACATGAATGTTGAAATCACCACAAATTAAAATGTTATCAAACTTTGCCAGGAACTCTGTTAGGAACTCTGAGAACTCAGTTAAGAAAACTTTATTTAATTTGGGTGGGCGGTAGATTACTGCACATAAAATAGGACTGGGTAGTGATAGTACAAATACTTGCAGCTCAAAGCTGGAATACCCTCTAGTGGACAACTGGCGACACTTCAGAGACTGTCTATGTGCGGTGGCTATCCCCCCGCCCCTACGCCCCTAATCCAAAGGAGAGATTGTTTTTTCCAGTATCGTTGCCAACCGATCTGGCCAAATTGGTTAGTACACCATGATCAACAGTGCGTGTAGACCTCCTTGCTGGACGTGGATTCGACGACCAGAATGACCGTATTGAGCACGAGTCATCGATGGTGTAGCTTCGTCGAGACCCACGATGACTGTACGGTCGACGTGGTTGATACGCAACATCTGGATGGAAATGTAAAGCTGACGGGAGTTCAAAAGGACGGGAGCGGAGCTGGAGAAGTTCCGCCGCAGAATATTGAAGGATCAACACAACATCTTCATAGTTGCTTCCCGCGCCAAAGGCACCTCGAGTGAAGAATCAGAGGTCAGTAACCGGCAGGCAAACCGGCAGCCACGAGAAGTATCACACAGATCAGCTGATAATAGCGTGCGGTGGTCCGAACTCGCTGTAGTCAGCGTAACAGGCAGATCACAGATAGATGATGGCTATAAAACAGCTTAAAACAGCAATAAAACAACTACTAAAAGTCAAAATATCCAGGAGCAGCGGCAGCAGGTAGCGCCAGCGTTCACCCCGGATATGACGCGACCACCTGGGCAGGAGTGGTCGGTTCAGGAATGGACTGAATGGCCTCCACGTTAGACTGGAGTGGGGAAATGCCCTGTGCTGACAATTTGAACCCCACAAACTCGATGACGGGTACAGCAAAAAGACATTTTCCGCCATTTAAAGTCAGCCTGTGCTTGAAGAGTGCATCAAAAACCCTGTTGAGACGCTCATCATGAGCGTGAATTGTGGCCCCGTGCACGACAATGTCGTCAAGGTAGATGACAACGCCTGGTATTCCCGCTAGCACAGAGGTCATGACCTTTTGGAAACAGGAAGGGGCGGAGCTAAGGGCAAATGGCATCCTAGTATAACGAAAAACTCCCTCATGTGTCACAAAAGTCGTCAGATTCCTGCTGTCGGCATGGAGAGGCACCTGCAGATAACCTTCTCTTAGGTCCAGCTTAGAAAACACTGTGGAGCCATAGAACTGAGCCGTGAGTTCCTCCGTTGTTGGTAGTGGGTACTTATCCGGAATAACTGCCTTATTGACTTGCCGCAAGTCCACGCAGATGCGCAGGGCACCAGATTTTTTAGTGGCCACCACCAGATTTGAGACCCAGGGCGATGCGTCCACATGCTCAATGATGCCTGCCCCCAGCAGGCGTTTTAGTTCTGTTGACACCCCCTCGCGCAGGGCCAGGGGTATGCGGCGTAACGGCTGAATGACTGGGGTGACGGTATGGTCAATGAGGGGCTGGTGCATAAATGAGGTGAGGCAGCCCAGCCCATCAAACAGTGCTGGCCGCTGTTGTTGCCACATTGAGGTCACAGTCAGGAGAGCGGACCCCTCCGTGTCCACTAGGGCGAATCCCAGTGCGGTGAACAAGTCCAGCCCCATCAAACTTACTCCTTTGCGGGCCACTTGGAAGATGAATGAGGGCAGTGTCCTTGTACCATAGCGAGCAGTCAATTTAAGTGACCCTAGTAGCTTGATTTTTGAATCACCATAACCACACAAGGCTGTAGAAGGCGTGGCCAAGGGAAGTGCGCTGAAGAACTGACTGTAAGTGCTTGCATTGATCAGGGACACACTGGCCCCCGTATCCAATAGCAGTGGGATGTTCACATCATTCAGGGTGACGGTGCATGATCTGAACGGCACAAGACCTGAAGTTACATTGTGGATGATGGCAGGTGGGGACTGATTGGTGCGTGTCTGTGGTCTAGTTGGGGCTGAACGGCATACACTAGCAAAATGGTTTTGTTTTCCACAATTATGGCATGTCTGGCCCTGTGCTGGACAGCTTTGTGCTCTGGTGATATGCGAACGAGATCCGCAATTAGCGCAGGGCTTTTGTTGATATGCTTGCCTACGTTGTTGCCGTGAGAGTTGCATCACAGAGTCAGGGGCATCTGCAGCCGCTTCTGCACCCCAGTCGGGTGGCTGCTCAGCTTGTGGACTTGTATCCATAAATGTCAGTTGGCTGTAAGTCGACTTATTTTGGTTGGTGAGCGTAGCCACACATTCATCTGCACTTTCCACCTGAAATGCTACCGCTAGTGCCCTAGATAGCGTCAGGTCGTCCGGCTGTAACAGCAGGGTTTCTCTAATTTTGTTATCATTGGTGTGTTCAATCAGCTGATCACAGATCATTTCATTGTGCAGCCCTCCAAATTTACAAGAATTTGCTAGCCCTCTCAGATTGGCCACATACTGATGCACGGACTCACCGGGCAGTTGATGGCGCCGGCGGAATATGAACCGCCGCAGCAAAACACTCTGTGGAGCGGCAAAATGTTCATTCAGGGCAGTCACGGACTGTTCATAAGTGGCTTCACTGCTGTCGCTGATTGTTCCAAGCACTCGCTGTCCCTCTGCCCCCAGGCAGTGTTGAAGAAGTGCTTTTTTTCGTGCCGCACTCACTTCTGTGAGGCCGGCTGCGATGAGATATGTCTCAAAGGACTGCAGCCAACGAGGCCATGGTATCGGTTCACCTGGGAGAGCGAGGAAAGGCAGTGGTGGAGGTAGAGAAAAATCAGCCATCATTGTCGCCAAAATGTGGTGTAAAATAAACACAACCAAGCCAGAAATGCAGTGAACAACTCTTTGTTTACTCTCCCTCTCCAGACCAATCTCATTTCCTTAACTAGGCAGAACTCATCAACCATGGAACAATCAGACATGTATTGTGATCACTGAACAGTCTATCTTTTTTTGAACACAGTGCTTTTCCACCCTCTAGTGGACACAACACTGTGCACCTCCTTTCTACTGGTTCCTCTTTTTTTGTTTCTTTTTTTTGTGGTACTTCTATTAAATAGATGTGTTTGTGTGTGAAAAGAACTACTAGTGCCAACAGTTAAACATGAAAACCTTAAAAGCCATTCAGCCATTTTACACCTCTTTGCTATTGAGACATTTATGAGATCAAGATGAGATTTCTCATTTACTTGCTATGATGTTTCATTGTGGTATCTGTGAGTTTATCAGTGGCTCAGTTTCAGACTATGTAAAGCACGTTAGGACCCATAGAAACATTAGCCGGGCAATTTTCCAGACTGTGGAAAAAGCTTTTCCTCTTATAATTCTTTAAATGTGCACTTGTCCAGAATTCACCATGAAGTGAGAAAGCAGTCTTTTAATCGTCATATATCTGTGCAGTTAAAGTGTTCTTGGGAGTTTTGTGGCAAAGAGTGTGGTGGCATAAAATGTCTTGTATCCCACCTTAAGTGTCACTTGCAAGAGGGTCTTAAAGTGTCCTGTCCTTACAGTGGATGTGCAAAGACTTTCAAAGTCAGATCCTCTTTTACATCTCATTTATCAAGATATCACAAGCAGTGTGATGTTACACATATTGCTCAAAGTCATATCAGTGAGACAACAGAGTATGCTCCTGCTGATTCTGATAATGGGCAGCCAGACATTGATAGTGAAGTCCAAACAGTGCAGCAAGATAGAGACTCTCTCCCAGGGTCAACCCAAGATGGATACACTGAAAACATGGCTCTTTTTTTCCTTGGCTTACAGGCAAAGTATCTTGTCCCTGCATCTACAGTCTCAGAGATTGCAAGTGAAATGAGAGTAATTCAGGATATGCAGCATGAGTTTACTATGGATAGGTTTTCAGAGGGTCTCCAGGAATATGGTGTGCCTGATGAGGCATTACAAAATCTAGGGAAACGTGTGTATGAGCAAAGTCCTATGCAGGCCACACTACATGAGGGTAGTGGCACCTTAACCACACACCACAAAAGACTTCAGTATTACCGGAAAGTATTTAACTTGGTAGAACCAGTACAAATAACCTTAGGTCATGATTACAAAGGCAAGACAAAACATTTTCATTATGTTCCCATTTTAGAAAGCTTAAAAGCTGTCTTGAGCAATGAAAGTGTACGGCATCAAATTTTAAATCCTATTCATGGCAACGAAAGCAAGCTATGTGATATTGGAGATGGCTGTGTCTCTAAATCCAATGAAATGTTTGCATTGAATTGGACTTCCACCCTGCCTTGCCCATTATTTATTTGAGGGTATAGTTGACTATGATTTGGCCATGTACTTGCAGTTCCTAGTAAAAACAAGGAAGTGGTTCAGTTACGATGTACTTAACAGCAGAATTGTTAATTTTACAGGAGAGAGTCAGAACAAGGCTAATGTTCTGCCTAACAATGGGACAAAACTTGGGGGGCATGCTGCTCAAAATTGGTGGCTTCTTCGGTTCTTGCCAGTACTGTTACATGACAGGATCAGAGACCTTAAGGATGAAGTTTGGCAACTCATACTGCTACTTAGGCAGGTGGTTGAGCTTGTATGTGCTCCCGCACTGTCAGAATCACAGAAGGTGATGACCTACATGAAGGTCCTCATTGAAGAGTACATAGAAACAAGGCACCTCCTCTTCCCACTTAAAAAGCTTAGACCCAAACATCATTACCTTTTACATTATGCAGATCTCACATTACAGTTTGGGCCATTAATCCGCACATGGACAATGAGATTTGAAAGCAAGCACAGCTATTTGAAGAGGTGTATTCGGGCTAGTAAGAACTTCAGAAACATCACAAAATCCCTTTCAGAGAGACATCAGTTGTTGCAGGCCTACCAAAGCAGAGGAAATGTGTTCTCGCCTGAGTTGATCATGTCTGACTGTACAAGGTTTTACCCAGAGTTGTATGATACTCAGATTAAGGGTGCATTGAAATCATTCAATGTCACGTCATCACATGCAGTAGTGACAGACAGAATTACTGTACGAGGCACATGCTATGTAAATGACATGCTTGTCATTTTGAGCTGCAATATTGGAGAGTTAATTCTCGGCCTGATTGCATGCATTGTAGTGAAACAACAAAAGACTGTGCTTCTTGTGCTTAGACAGAAAAAAGCAAGTCTTGATCCAGGTCATGGTGTTTTTGAAGTTGAGAGTGAGGGTGGTATTTTTATTTGCAAAGGACTTGATGAGCTTCTTGATTACATCCCACTCAGACACTACAGCAGAGATGGCAGACTGCTGGTTGCTCTTAAACACAGTCCACCATGGAGTCTGTAAGAGACAATATCAGAAGCACACTTCATTCACTGGAAGAAGAGCAACTGGAAACTACTATCACAAAGTTGATAGATCTGGGAGTCACCAATCTGGAAGACTGCACATTGTTAGGTGCAGCAGACTTGGACGGGATTTTATCATCTATACAGTCCAGGCGGCAGATCCGTGCATTTTCCTCAGGTTTGTTATGGGCTTGATCAGACATTGAACCGTATCTTTCTCTTTCTCTCACAAGTAAGGTTGCTCGATTATGGCAAGAATCATAATCACGATTATATTGGTCAATAATGACATAATGATGATTTAACATTACTCAAAGATTTCGGAAACATGAATTTATTTAACTTTTTAACAATGGATTTCCTTGATCTTTAAATATAATTTAATTGAAAGCAAAAAAAAAAGCTACAATTATCTTGTTTTCATAATTGGGATTGAAAATACAATGTTACAATTTTATTAATCGCCCAGCCTTACTTACAAGTGGCATTTTGTTTGCTATTGTTCCCCTTTTGAAGTCCACTTTTTAATAGTCCCCCCCCCCCCCCCCAGTGTCTCAGAGCACCTTGGATGTGTCCTGTACTCCTAACCTTTGTAGTGTTACCAAGGATCTGTCGGAGATGCCAACTGTGACGTATCCAGAGATGTTTCTAATCCCATGGCAGAAGTTTCCAGTTACAATGATGAATGTGCTGAAGGAGAAGAGGAGGCCACTACCAAAAGATAGAAGACACATGATCAGGATCATCATGGAAGACTTGATGGTTAAGGACACCAGACCAGGCAGAAGCAAGCTGAAACAAGTTGCACAACAGCTGGTTGAGAAATACCCTGATTCCTTTTTGGATAAATGTGGCACAAATGTAGTTGGTCAAGGTTTTGCCTCCCTTGTTATGCAAATGGAGAATCAAGTCGAGAACATCAGACGACAATATGCTTTCAGCACATCCAATGAAAGAAGACCAAAGAAGAAATGCAAATCATCTGACCGTTACGGCTGTCGTCAGTGGCAACCCGAGTCCCCAAATGACTTTGACAACCATGAGGAAAAAAAGAAAAAGCTGCAAGACGCCTTTAAAGGAAATGTTTTACCTGAGAGTGCCATTAAAAGATTAATGGCTGAAACATACTGCGCCCAACGCATTACTCTGAATACCGTAGACAATGTACTCAAACTCATGGAAGAATGGCCATACCTCTTTGAAGCCACGTGTCTTCTTGACCACACAGAGAAATTGCTGGGATTTTCTGTCCAAACCAAACTTGTGAACCAAATTGAGGAGAAGGGCAAGATCATCACAGAGTTTCTTGTGAGCAAGGGAATCACGGGAGTTACTACAGATCCAATAAAACTCCTCCAGGGCTTGATGGAGTACTTTGCGGAGGAGCCAAAGGTGCTGCTGCTAAACGAAGAAGTAAGCACCAGGGGCGGAGCGGGGGGGTGGCTAATGGGGCTTAAGCCCCGAATGTTTTGTCAAAAGCCCCGAATCTTTTAGTAAAAAAAAAAAAAAAAAAATCATTTTGTTTCTTTTCCTCTCAGTCTTTCAGACTGGAGCGGCAAAAAATGAAACAAAAGCTCCTTTACCGTGTGCGTCGCACACATAGACTGTTGCAAAATCCGCAGCTTGTTTGCCAATGCCAACTGCCAATAAAAACTAACGAAGAAGAATATACATCTTCTTCTTCGTTGTTGTCATCAGGGATTGGCGGGCTTTTGTATTTCACCGGCGTCGTAGTGAACTATAGTTAACATGGACACTACACATTTTTTTTTAAAAGGAACACTAAACCTCACCGGCCAGAGAGAGATTCTGCGTCAGACGAGCGTGTTACAGGTTTGTGAATCCGCTGTTGTAACACTTGAGTTAAATGACTGTATTGCTGGCTAGCTAGAGTTAACGTTAGGTGTTACTTAAGGCGAGACACGACAGGTGAAAACAAAGTCAATTTTGAGATTTTGGGCCAGTTCACTCCCTTAACATGTAAGCTTTCATGTCACAATAAAAAAAGGCAACATTACACATTTAAGGTGGTTATTTCATTATATTTTGTCACCGTGCGCCTTTAGATTTCTACCTGAAATCATCAAAAGTTACTCTAACGCGAGCTCCTGTGCCGTCTCCATTCACAGAAGCATGTCATGCCTGGTATCATTATAAAGCTCTCAGTCTCACACACAGCGCTGTCTAATCCAAATATGGGCATTTCCTTTGAAGAGCTAACCAACCGCGAAAGTTTGCAGCCGAAAACAACATCTGATTGGTCCAGGATTCTGATGTATCAAATCTGTCAGCTAAGCACAAAGTAAACCAAACTGAACTCTAAAGATTAATAATGATGTTTACACCAAATTCCAATTTCACCTATGCAGGCTAACTTAAAAATAGTCAGATAATGGTTGCCTTTTTTATTTGCCAGGGGTTAAAATTAGTCATCCTTAACATGTTTGGTGTTTTGGATTCACTACAGCTGGAGAACAGTTCAATACCAAACAGGTTGTAGGCTCTACTGGGTGAATTTTTTTTTTTTTACTAACTTATTTTCCCAGATAGTATATAGATTTTTAGGCATTCTATTATCTCAAACAGCCTGAAAAAATAGTGCATTTAGCTGATGTAAATGGAAAAAAATCTCCCCTGGGGAGTATACCCCCGGACCCCCCTAGGTTTGGGCTAAGCCCCGAATGTTTACATCGTCTGGCTCCGCCCCTGCTCACAACGAGTCACGACAACAACAAACCATGGGTGCGTCTCAATCAGCTCCCTAGTTCAGTAGTCAGGGCACTGATCAGGAAGTCAGCCCATTGACTTATGTCCTGATCAGTGCCCTGACTACTGAACTAGGGAGCGGATTGAGACGCAGGGCATGAGTGAACATGAATGAAGAAGCGGATGAGACCGCTTTGCTCGGCCCCGTGGATGGGAAACTTTGTTTTAAAAAACGAAAGAATGGAAGCGTCGTCAAGAGCACGGTTGTGTGCAAGCGATACAACAAGGAGTTAGCGTATCACCGCAGCACATCGAGCCTCAAATATCACAAATACGCTTCTGCTAAACTTAATGGCAAACATTGCGCTGGTCTGCTGGACTGAAATATATAAACTATATTTTGTTGATTAAGCTTATGTATTCGGTCATCATTCAATGGTGTACTAAACATCCATGTGAAAAATTACTTCTCATTGTTCTCAGGTCAAATATTTATATGCAATTAAAATGCGATTAATTTCAATTAATTAATTACAAAGCCTCTAATTAATTAGATTTTTTTTTTAATCGAGTCCGGGCCCTAATATATATATACATATATATATACATATATATATATATATATATATATATATATATATATATATATATATCTCTTCTCACTGCCATTTTCAATCTCACTCTATTTTCCCCTCTTTTTAAAAGTTGCAAAATCACTTTTGTGGCGTTTTTCTTTTGCTGTTTGAGCAAGGGGGACACAAAAATACATATTTAATGTATTCTCTTATTCACCGCTACTTTTAAAAAAGTTTTCTCTTTTTTTTCCTTTTTTTCTGTTGACCAACAGAAACATGTTTGTATTACAAAATACAGATCAGGTGCTTGAAAATACAGCAGAAAAATATATCAGAAAAAAATCGTAATAATAAAAGACAACAAAAAACATTAAAGGGGCTATAGGTTTTACCGCTATAAAAGTTAACCTAACTCACTACACTATAAAAAAATATTTAGGACAAAAGTAACCTGGTTGCCTTAACATTTTGAGTTCATTGAAATTTAATTTTTGAGTTAATACCATGAACATTTTTTGAGATTAAACAACCTTTATTAAAATATTATTAAAATATTTTGTAAGCATATTGGGTAATTGTGTGTTTTATTTCTGATGGCGCAGTAAAACATGCCAAATTGTGCTATTTTCATGATTAATCAATTTTTTATGTGGTTTAGATACAATAATATTTTAAGTTTATATTTATTAAACTAATGTCCTTCATTGTATCAACTCAAATTTTTAATTTCAATAAACTCAAAATTAAGGCAACCAGGTTACTTACTTTTATAAGTTAAACCAACAAAAACCAACAATATTTTTTTACAGTGTAGTGAAAAGGATCTATCCATTAGGATTCATAGGCTTTTGGATTATCACAAAAACCCAAGCTCTGAGATCAACAAAAGTTTATAATACTTACACTTTATCCATCAAGGTCATTTTCAAATGAGCACAACTTTTATGTGTTGTGAAGCTTAAATGCAGTTGCCTAAAAAGCTAAATAAATGGACTAATTAGTCGGACATGGGAATATCCTAAATTAAATGTCCCACTTCAAATCTCAGTGAGTTCAATCAGAGGTCATGTTCACATTGACCACATGATGTCGCCACCACACAACGAAATCATGTTTTGTGTCAGCTATGGCAAAAACTGACTAAAAACAACATATAACCGCTTTGAAAACAGCAGAAGGCATATTACATAACCTTAATGTCTAATGTTAAAGTTTGTTTTTATGTAGAGGGGATGCACTGACGTCACTCTCCCACCGGGACACGCCCCCTCAGCCGGACCGTGTGGTAAAAAAGCGGCGTGACTGGAGTTAATCGGCGAAAACGTGAGTAAAACAGCTTGATTGGACTTGATATAGGTTCCTACAACTTACCAAACATCCAGTGATCATTGGATATTGACATGCAGCCAGGAATCGTGTGTCCGGACATTCATATGAGCCTGATTTCCAGTTTGTCTGTGAACGCTTTATGCTTCATTTTGTCCAGCCCTAAAACTTATATAGTTTTTGTCAGTGCTTATTTAAAAACATCCAATCATGCAGAATACACAATGGTAAATATGTGTCAACACAATATATAATAATGCAATATATATAGGGTATGATTTCACCCCAAAATCCAACTTTATTGACACAAAATGATAACACGGCAAATCCACGTTTTCACTGACTGGAGTTCAGTTGTTTCTGAATTGCAGCGATCCATATTTTCTGTAGCTTTCTTAAGTCTGTGAAAATAAACCTAAGATTCCCTGTCAAATATATTTGTAGTGTGAATTTTAAAAGCTCAAAAAGTGTTTTTCCCTAATTCACGCTGTAAACCAATGCTGCCTCTCAGTGGGCTGAACCTCTATTGGAGAAAGGTGCTCACTGCAGAGCACATGGGTGGAGCTTACGTCTAGCTCCTCCTCGCTGGAGGACTATTGAATGTAATTAGGGCCTAAAGGTGGAGCTAGAATATCCAACCACAGTCTAACCCTTCCCAACTCTTTCCTTCCACCCCACTGGACCTCCAGAGAGGAGGAGCTGGATGTCATCTGACTGCAGTGAGCTCCACTTGCTATTGGAAGCAGGACTTGCTGACATCTTGGTAGCCCCGCTGAGGTCAGGGTGGATCGATTTACCCCATCAAATGTCCAAGTTTGAGTGGAGGTCCAGACATTACTTCCTAAAAGGAGGAGGTGGGACAAATCCAGATTCTGATCTGTCTGGAACGCAGAGTTTACCTGTTCGGCGTGAAGTTGTTTAATCTCCTCGACATCCTCATGAACTAGCAACCGCCTTATGCAAGACACAAACACGAGTGGGGTATTATATCTTAGAGTAAAACATGAATGTGTCTAGAGCTTGTGTTCACCACAGACCTTATTTCAGACATTAAAGGTGCAATATGTAAGTTTCTTCAGTAAAATATCTAAAAACGACTAGGCTAGTGTATTGTTTTAATTGAGTACTTAAAATATCCCATATCGTTTCCAGCTATTTGTAAATCGGGAGAAAGTTGCTATTTTACCCGATGAAGAGGGACGTGTGAGGGCGTGGCCTGTCGATGACATCACATCTGTGTTACCCTCGGTTACGGTGTTATTCTGCAGAAGCGCTTTACTCTTAGCAGTGTGAACAAATATCACAGCAGCCGCTGAGCGAACACACAGAGGAACGTCTTTAAACACACTTAAATATATCTGATGTTGAGTGTCGGGTGTGATTAGTTACTGTAATTTGATTACTTTTCTCTTGAAAAAGTAAAGTAAGGGATTACTCTTATTTTTTCTGTCATTTAATTACAGTTACTCCTGATGGAATTAAATACTGTGTTTAGACTGTAGAACAATTATATATAATATAATAGTGGAAATAACATCAAAATTTAAAGTCTAACTTTAAAATGCGTGTTTGTATGAATCATCTCACATTTGTAATACTTTGGTAACTTTATAAGAATAATTTATGTAGTTTTCTGTTATTTAATTGGAGTCGTTTCATGTCTATCCTTGAATCTCTTAACTAGTCGAGGTTGATATAGGATTTGGAAAGTAATTAGTAATAAAATACTTTTCTGGAGAGAGTAATTAGTAACTTTACTTTTTTAGAGTAACTTACCCAACGCGGCACACGACCCAACACTGTGTCCTGTCATAATAAAACGAGGCGTGTTGCACAACAATCGCTCCCGCGGCCTCGCTCAGCTCCTCAACACTCGGTCCTGCTCTGCTTCATGACAGTAACGTTAATAATCATATCCATAAACATGATTTCTGCCCGAGTCCCACCCGCTGTGAGGTGAAGAACACAAGATACTGCGCTCAAACGTGCCGTCAAACCACGCCTTTGTTTTGAACAGGCGAAAAACTTACATAGTGCACCTTTAACCAAAACCACATTGACTTCAGGACGAGGGAACCGGAGGTAATAAAAAGCAACTCGTTTTTGCATTTTGGCCAACAAATTTACGCCATACCTGCACCAGGAATGCACATTCTGAGACATGATATTAAAGCAATAGTTCACCCAAAAATAAAAATTGTATGTTTATCTGCTGACCTCCAGGGTATAAAAAGATGTCGTGTGTTTGTTTCTTCAGGAGAACACACGAAGATTAACTCAACCGTTGCCGTATTATGCATGTTAATGGGGTCTAATACGAATAAACATCAAATAAACATCACATTTTCCTTTTTGGGTGAACTATCCCTTTAATAAGTAGGAATTTTATTATCATTCATGGTTCAGTGCGTGGTCATTATAGTTATCTTATGAGCGATAGAAATCAACACTCAAATCTTCAGATAAACACATCAGGAACAACAAATGTGAATTAAAGCTACACTGTGTAACTTTTTTAGTTTATTCTTAGCTAAAAACACTTAGTTCTTTCAAAAATATATGTGCTCATTAATGTATATTTACTTCTTTCAAGTTATAAAGTATTCTCGTAAGTTTATAATATGCCACTGAAAACACATACGGGTGAGGGGTTCGAATGCCGGTCGCCATGTTGCTCCTCCATCTTGAAAGTACAGTAGCCACAGAGGGACATACCCGTAAATTCAAGCTTCGCCTTTCGCGTTTTAACACTCGATGGCACCGTGTCGAATGTGAAGAGGGGGATTGCCATGTTAATCGGCCACCGTAGGAGTTAAAACGAAATCAGAATTGAGAGGAACAGAAACTATTAGTCACTGGATGGTCATAAACCTCTTCACCGCTAGATGGGGGAAAATATCACACAGTGGAGCTTTAAGATATGTAATATTTCAACAAATATTCACTCTCACAAACTGCTTACATTACATTTTTATCTGAAATAAAATATAAAAAATAGATGAAAATCTTTGAGAAAATTAGAAATCTTTATTGGGGGAAAACTGTAATAAATAAGTTGAATTAATAAAATAGCTAAACCTAAAAATATAAAGGTAATATATATATGCTTTAATTTCATATGTTCATTTTAGCTTGACTAATTTTGCTTGTCATAATTATATATATATATATAATTATGACAAGCAAAATAAGTCAAGCTAAAATGAAAACTGAACGTGAAATTAAAGCTAATTCAAAATATGAATTAATACTGTAATAGTATATAAATAATACTTAAATAATTCTATTACAAATATTTGAGACATAAATATGAAATCGCATTGATTGTCCAGTCAATATTCTCGTGCTCATATTTTTTTAGGCTGTTTATAATTATTATTCTGCATTAAAAGAACACGTGTCATGTTTTATTTTGATAAAACTGTAATAACTAAGTAAGTTTCTGCCAATAAAACATTTTAATAGATCATTACAACTTTATATCTCACAATTCTGACTTTATATCACTCAGTTATCTTTCTTATGTTTTATTCTGTGGTGGAAATCACAATAAATAACATTATAAATATACCCTATGAGATATAATACTGTAAGTTGTACATTAAATGTTATTCCCCCGATAAACATCCCAGGACTGAATAAATGCCGTATTTCACAGAACTCTTCAAGGTTTGGATGTCTGAGAAGTAAGTGCACTTGAAGGGTTTGCTGTAGCTGAGATGAACACCGTTATCATCTGATGTGTCCTCTGGACATTAGGGTCAGGGGTCAGCCAGAGCCGGCTCCACCCTCGTCTTCATCACGTTTGGTGTCCTGATTTGGGGCTGGTCTGGGGTCAGGTGACCTGCTGATCATTGCAGATCTCAGTGTAGATCTTTTTGACGATATGAGACAGATCTAAAGTCTGGGTCAGCATCTTCAGGAGCACCTCGTCCCCCTGGATGCCCACCATAAACTCCTCCAGAGACAACACACCTGGACACACACACAGGGACATTAAATAACACGCTGGCACTTACATATTTATGATGGATGGATGGATGAACAGATGGATGGATGGGTGGATGATGGACGAGTGGATGGACGGATGAGTGGATGGACGAGTGGATGGACGGATGAGTGGATGGATGAGTGGATGGACGAGTGGATGGATGAGTGGATGGACGAGTGGATGGATGGATGTGTGGATGGATGATGGATGGATTGATTGATTGATTGATGGGTGGATGGATGGATGGGTGGGTGGATGGATGGGTGAGTGGATGGATGGATGGATGGATGGATGGATGGATGGATGGATTGATGGATGGATGGATGATGGACGGATGAGTGGATGAGTGGATGGATGATAAACGGATGAGTGGATGGATGGGTGGATGGATGGATGGATTGATTGATGGGTGGGTGGATGGATGGATGGATGGATTGATTGATGGGTGGATGGATGGATGATAGACGGATGAGTGGATGAATGATGGACGAATGAGTGGATGGATGGATGATGGATGGATGATGGACGGATGAGTGGATGGATGGATTGATGGGTGGATGGATGATGGACGGATGAGTGGGTGGGTGGATGGATGGATGAGTGGATGGATGATGGACGGATGAGTGGATGGATGGATGATGGACGGATGAGTGGGTGGATGGATGGATGGATGGATGGATGGATGGATGGATGGATGGATGATGGACGGATGAGTGGGTGGGTGGATGGATGGATGAGTGGATGGATGATGGACGGATGAGTGGATGGATGGATGATGGACGAATGGATGATGGACGGATGAGTGGATGGATGGATGATGGACGGATGAGTGGATGGATGGATGATGGACGGATGAGTGGATGGATGGATGGATTGATGGGTGGGTGGATGGATGGATGGGTGGGTGGATGGACGGATGAGTGGACGGATGGATGAGTGGATGGACGGATGGATTATGGACGGATGAGTGGACGGATGAGTGGACGGATGAGTGGACGGATGGATGAGTGGACGGATGAGTAGACGGATGGATGATGGACAGATGAGTGGATGGATGATGGACGGATGAGTGGATGGATGGATGGACGGATGAGTGGATGGATGGACGGATGAGTGGATGGATGGACGGATGAGTGGATGGATGGACGGATGAGTGGATGGATGGACGGATGAGTGGATGGACAGATTGATGGGTGGATGGATGGATGAGTGGATGGATGGATGGATGGATGAGTGGATGGATGAGTGGATGGATGGATGGATGGATGGATTGATGGATGGATGGATGGATGGATGGATGGATGAGTGGATGGATGGATGGATGGATGAGTGGATGGATGGATGGATGGATGGATGGATAGATGAGTGGATGGATGGATGGATGAGTGGATGGATGGATGGATGAGTGGATGGATGGATGGATGGATGGATGGATGGATGGATGGATGGATGGATGGATGGATGAGTGGATGGATGGATGAGTGGATGGATGGATGGATGAGTGGATGGATGGATGGATGAGTACCGTCTCCGTTGAGATCAATCTTGTCAAACACCATGTCGGTGAACTCCTCTGCTGACGTCTGCTGCTCGGTGCCGTTAATCGCTCGAATGGCCTGAAGCAGAAACAGCAGATGAGTCTGAGCCTCACACACTGAAGAAGAGGACTACAACACACACTCAGCAGATGAGTCTGATCCTCACACACTGAAGAAGAGGACTACAACACACACTCAGCAGATGGAGGGGGTTTAATCTGTGTGTGTGTTTGTGTGTGTGTGTGTGTGGTTTCACCTTGAAGATCAGCAGCAGCTCGTCGCGGTCGATGCATCCGCTGCCGTCCACGTCGTACAGTTTGAAGTACCAGCGCAGCTTCTGCTGAACACCGCCCTTCAGAACCAAACTCAGAGCAGCGACGTACTCCATGAAGTCTATACAGCCGTCCTGACAACACACACACACACACACACATTATAATGCTGGCCCACTGAAATAGCATGATATTATTTGCTTGTTTGTTGTCCCCGTGAAGCTGATCCACTCAGATCAGTCAGAAATAGAGCAGCAGAGATTAGAAAGCTTACAGATCCTGAGTTTAAACACGATTACGACCCGTTCACAGACCTCAGGGTTCCCACTCTTCTCAGCGATCATTCCAGGACATTTACATTTTAAAATGGCGGGAATAAGTGACTAGAATCCTGCCAAATATTGCTCTCTTAGTCTTTAAAAAGGCACAAAAACTTCATCTTCAGCTTTTAACATGAGCTCTTAATACATCATAACTATGGAAGATCGTCTGCGCCACAGAATAAAACATTAAGAAAGTAAATGTTATTTATATAGCACATTTAAACATAAGTAAAGAAAAATACAGACTAAAACGATAGAGTAAAAATAAAAAATAAGAACAAGGTGAAATCAATCAATAAATCAATCAAACAAACAGTCAGGCAGAAATATAAAACTATTATTAAACACTAGAGGAAAAAGATAAGGTTTTAAATTCTGCTTTAAGAGTAGTAATGGAAGGTGCAAGCCGGATGACCAGGGCAACTGATCCCAGAGACGGAGAAAGGAACAGAAAAAGCTCTCTTCGTTTTTAGACGAGAGCGAGGGATGGATAAACGAGCCTTGTCTGAAGATCTTCGAGATCTCGATGATGACTGTGGAGTAAGAAGATCTTTCAGACAGCGTGGAGCTTGATCATTAAGAGCTTTAAAACACAACAGGAGTTTAAAGGGACTTCTAGAACGGATCGGCAGCCAAGCCAAATTTGGGCAGACATGTTCATACTTCCTTGTCCCGGTCAGCTGGACCATCTGGAGTCGTGTAAGTGACGGCTGAGGAAGACCCAGATACAAAGATTTACAGTAATCCAAACGCGAAGGGATAAATGCAGGAATAACCTTCTCCGAGTCTTGGGATGATAAAAATTATTTGCGTTTGGAAATGGTTCGCAGCTGATAAAAACTATTCTTAACAACAGAATTAAATCGTTTGGTTAAACATAATTCTGAATCCAGGATGACACCAAGGGTCCTACCCGGGGTGGAAACTGAAGGGAAGTGATCACCAAACGCCTTCATTTTGGAGGACCAAAAACAATAGTTTCAGTTGTGTCATTGTTAAGTTTTTTGCCCTGACGCACCCCAAAATCGGTTGACTGGCATCGCCAGCATTCAATGGCAAGTACAGCCGTGTCATCAGCGTAGAAAAGAAATGAAACATTGTGCTGCGTAATAATATCCCCCAGTGGACGTATGTGTGTGTTAAAAAGAAGAGGACCCAAAATAGATCCCTGGGGGACTCTGCTAACAATAGAGGCAGGAGATGAAGAAAACGTCCCGAACTCTACAGAGAAAGACCTGTGTTTGAGGTAAGAGCTAAACCACCGTAAGGCTGTCCTCTTCATACAAACTACGGCTGCGTTCACACGTGTCATGTTCGGTTGGATTAAACAAACCCTGGTGCGATTGCTCGGTTCGTGCGGTTCATTTGAACGGTAAAGGGACTGCATTTATATAGCGCCTTTAACAGACCCTATGGCCATCCAAAGCGCTTTACAGCGATGTCAGCCATGTAAGGCGCGATCCAGCTCGTCGGGAGCAGCTGGGGTTAGGTGTCTTGCTCATGGACACCTCGACACTTGGTCAGGTGGAACCGGGGATCGAACCACCAACCTTTGGGTTTGTCGACAACCTACATGAACCACTGCCGCCCCGGTTCATTTGAACACATGTGAACGCTGCCATCCGAACCAAACCAGCGGACCGAGAGCACTATAAAGACGGGTCTCGGCCTGCTTCCAAACCAACTCTGGTGCAGCTCCAGAGCCGGCCCAAGCCTTCATGGGGCCCTAAGCAGAATTTTATTTGGGGGCCCCTCAGTACCGTTTGACTTGTCAATTCTTGATAATAATCGCACACCCACTATCAAGCTAACATCATGTCTGTCTGTCATGTTTTTACCCTTACACAGTTTTTAATTGTAAAAGCAAACCCACAAGTTTGTGCTCAGGTGTTCATTTGCACTTTAATATTCAAAGTATTACAGTACGGTTCAGACTGGGATATGTACGATTTAAAATATATTTATAGATTTTTTATTCTTTTTAAAGTCTCATGCTAAATATGCCCACAATTCGTTACCCCAGGATTCTTTGATGAATAGAAAGTTGAAAAGAACAGCATTTGTCTAAAATAGAAAGCTTTCAAAGAATCATAAAAAAGATGTTTACACAACTGTTTTCAACATGATAATAAAAAATGAATGTTTCTTGAGCAGCCAATCATCATGAGAATAATCTGTGAAGGATCATGTGACAGTGAAGACTGGTGTAATGATGCTGAAAATTCAGCTTTGATCACATTACAATTTTGATATTCATATTTCATTCATATAATAGAAAACAGCTATTTTAAATTGTACTGTAGTTTTGATCAAATAAATGCAGCCTTTAGGGAGCATTAGAGATTTATTTTAAAACAAGAAATGTTGGTGGATTTCTTTCAAACATGAAGCAGTTTTTATTTTGGCGGAAATTCACGCAGAAAGACATTAGTACTTCTATTTATTGATTCTCATTATGAATTTGGGAAGAATGAATTTGCATCCCCCCCCCCCCCCCCAAAAAAAAGAGATAATTTTGGGCGACTCAAACTACAGCACTTGCAGAGAAGCATGTACTGTGAACAGAAACTGGAAGCTCTGCTGTACTCCGTCCAAAACATGCAGCATGTCAAATAAGATATTTGCACTAAACCAAAGCGCATTCTCAAATCCATCCATTCAGAAAAAGGTTACCGCCGAGTAACTGACGAGAGAGCAGCGCGTTTCAGCGCCGATTTTTTCCTCACACTGTGGACTTTGGACCCTGAAGAACAAGTTAGTCCACAGTCCAGTCGATGGCACCGCGAGCTCGTGCAGCGCTGTCAGAATCAATCCGTGCATATATTAGAAAACGTAACATTTTGCAGTTTATTTAGTAATTGTTTTAAAGCCATTTTGCGATTTCAAACATAAAAGTACATAGAGCGGCAGCAAGAAGTCATTTCAAGTGCTCTTGGGGGCCCTAAGCAGCCGCTTAGTTCGCTTATGCCTTGGGCCGGCCGGCCCCAAAGACATGTAGACAAACCAAAAACAGGACGTGATGTCACAAGATGAGACGCACAGTCAGCTGATTTAACGACGCGGAAAGATCGGTGTATCCAAAATGAGTAACGTTAACATTAGAGGGCAAACGTGGAGCAACGAGGAAGAGCCTCATCAATATTTGGTCCGACAAGCATGTTTCGAAAATGCTAGAAAAAACACACAAACAGCAAACCTGGCTCTTCTCATCAGAGGACCTGTTGGCCATTTTGCAGCAGATCTTCGTTCATACAACTCAGGAAATCCTGGAGCTGTTTTGAACACTTTATGAGCTCTTCATGAGTTCTCAGCGGGTAAAAATAATGCCATATGTACACGCATACAATGATGGCGCTTAATCCGGCACACAGCGTTGTTCTGAATGTTCGGTAAGCAGCTCCGACGTCACATAAGCCGACCAATCAGGTTGTGAGCGTCTCCCTGAGCCTTCGGTTCGTTAACTTTAGGTTCGCTGTTAGAAATGCCAGTGTGAACGCTAAGCGAACCAGGACTATATGCTTTATTTTTAGGTCCAGACCAAACGAACCAAACTAACCGAACTACAAGTGTGAACGCACCCTAAATGTTCTGAACACCAGATAAGAACGTCCTGGTCAACAGTGTCAAAGGCAGCTGTAAGATCAAGTAAGATAAATACAGCATTTTTACACCGGCATCAACTCAAGAAAAATATAATTGAACACCTTTAGCAAGGCTGAATCTGTGCTATGGTGGCCAGTAAACCAGATTGAAAAGGTTCTAATAACTTAGTTAAATTTAAAAACTGGATCAATTGAGACTGGACAACTTTTTCTAAAAGTTTTGATCAAAATTATACAACAGCCCGTTTCTAAAGCAAACGCTGATCAACCGCATGCCTAAAACTCTCTGGGACCACACCGGTGTCCAAAGATGAACTGGTCAACACTTGGATACTGGGACCAATCATAGGAAAAGTAGATTTTATAATCTCTGAGGGACTAACATCAAGCGAGGAGGAGGAAGTTGTCTTTATCTTCTTTACCTCACAAAGCTCCAGTAGAGAGACCTGCTGAAGAGTATGATGAAGAGGACTTTCCAGCGAAACCACGGACTGATCAGAGAGCTGTGAACTGACGGATGAACGAATAGCTAATTAATCAAGGTAATTGCAATTTTTAATCTCGCTATTCTGACTTTCTCTCACAATTTCCAGTTATAAAGTCAGAATTGTGAGAGATAAACATCTTTTTCCTCAGATTTAGACTTTAAAACTTGCAATTGTGGCAAAAGAAGAATTGCGCGGTTTAAATAACGTAATTCTGACTTCATAACGCAATTGCGAGATTACATCGTTACAGTCAGCGTGGACTCTCCTATTCTAACAGAAAGATTATTTAAACGTATAGAATCTGATGATGCCCCGCCCCTTTCACAAACGAAACCCCGCCCCCTCATGCACACTGCCCCGCCCCTTCACAAACTAAACCCCGCCCCCTCATGCACACTGCCCCGCCCCTTCACAAACTAAACCCAGCCCCCTCATGCACACTGCCCCGCCCCTTCACAAACTAAACCCAGCCCCCTCATGCACACTGCCCCGCCCCTTCACAAACTAAACCCAGCCCCCTCATGCACACTGCCCCGCCCCTTCACAAACTAAACCCCGCCCCCTCATGCACACTGCCCCGCCCCTTCACAAACTAAACCCAGCCCCCTCATGCACACTGCCCCGCCCCTTCACAAACTAAACCCAGCCCCCTCATGCACACTGCCCCACCCCTTCACAAACTAAACCCCGCCCCCTCATGCACACTGCCCCGCCCCCCATGCAATTATTCTGACTGGCTAGTAATGGTTATTATATATTTTTATTTATATTAATTATATATGAATTCATTCTATAATGTATAAATTATGATCGTTTATATTTATGTTCATGCAGTGCATTTGATTTTCAGTATAAAATGAAATATATTGAATATAAAATATTCCTGTGTTTCTTCAGGTAAACTCTGGTAAAGCGTTGGTCTGAGGACACAAAGCCCTGTGTTAACCAGATTAGCGTCTCTAATGGGATCCATCAGGATCTCTGACCTGTGCAGCGCTGCGGTTTATCTGACTTTACCGTATTAACGCATATATCTCGTTACCCACAATCCTCAGGTGAACTGAAGCAGAAGGGACGTGAGGCAAGACGCACGTTTATCCCTCACAGCTATATCTGTTCTGTGTGTGAGTCAGCTTCTGAAACAAAAACTTACAATTATATAACCGCAACGTTTGAATAACCAAATATTATTGTCATTAATAATAATTGGGTCATTCCTGGTATTCAGCGGCTTTGGAAAATGGGGTCATTTTGGGTCAAACACGGGTAAATAAATATAACCAATTATTAAACAAAATACATGAAATGGTAGATCAAAAATGTCCAACATTTTAGGGACAAAAACATATTTATTGGGCACAGTGTATATTATCTTGGACAACTCATGTCCCTTTAAAATTATATCCGTTAATAAATTATCAGAAAATATAAATGTTGTGTATGAATTGTAATTTTCCACAAAAGTCATGATTTTGTATACGCCAGTTTTGTTTAATTTTTTAAAGAACTGCATTATTGATACTCAAGAACAATTTTCTTTGTGACTGAATTATTATTATAATTATTATTATTATTATTATTTTGCAGACTTTAATTGCTTTTTCAATTGTTTTTATGAAATTATTCTTTTAAAAAAATGCTTAAAAGGGTGGGCAAAGTAATAACGGGGACAAAATGATAACATGGTGGACAAAATAATAACGGGGACAAAATAATAACATGGTGGACAAAATAATAACATGGTGGACAAAATAATAACGGGGACAAAATAATAACATGGTGGACAAAATAATAACGGGGACAAAATAATAACATGGTGGACAAAATAATAACATGGTGGACAAAATAATAACGGGGACAAAATAATAACATGGTGGACAAAATAATAACATGGTGGACAAAATAATAACGGGGACAAAATAATAACATGGTGGACAAAATAATAACATGGTGGACAAAATAATAACGGGGACAAAATAATAACATGGTGGACAAAATAATAACATGGTGGACAAAATAATAACGGGGACAAAATAATAACATGGTGGACAAAATAATAGTGGGGAAACAAAATAATAGGGTGGGCAAATTAACAACTGGACAGACAAAATGATAATGGGGACAAAATAATAACAGGTAGAAATAATTAATAACTTAGGTGACAAATTAACAACAGGAGGGACAAATTGATAACGTTGCACAAAATAAAAACAGAGTGGACAAAATAAAAACAGGGTGGGATGAAATAGAAATGGGGTGGAAAAAAATTATAGCATGTGGACAAAATAATGGGGAGACAAAATCATAATAGAGGGGACAAAATGATAACGGAGACAAATTTATAACTGGGCACAAAATAAAAAATAATAAAGGGGGCAAAATAATAGAGTGGGCAAAATAATAACAAGGTGGACAAAATAATAAAGGGGGCAAAATAATAACAGAGTGGACAAAATAATAGAGTGGGACAAAATAATAGAGTGGGCAAAATAATAACAGGGTGGACAAAATAATAAAGGGGGCAAAATAATAACAGGAAGGACAAAATAATAGAGTGGGCAAAATAATAGAGTGGGCAAAATAATAACAGGGTGGACAAAATAATAGAGTGGGACAAAATAATAACAGGAAGGACAAAATAATAGAGTGGGACAAAAAAATAACAGGGTGGACAAAATAATAACAGAGTGGACAAAATAATAAAGGGGGCAAAATAATAACAGAGTGGACAAAATAATAACAGAGTGGACAAAATAATAACAGAGTGGACAAAATAATAAAGGGGGCAAAATAATAGAGTGGGCAAAATAATAACAGGGTGGACAAAATAATAACAGGAAGGACAAAATAATAGAGTGGGACAAAATAATAACAGGGTGGACAAAATAATAATAGGGTGGACAAAATGATAACAGGATGGGAAAAAAATAATGGGGGCAAAATAATAGCGGGGAACAAAATAATAACAGGGTGGACAATAAAAACAGGGAGGGACAAAAAATAACAGAGGGGAAAAAATAAAAACAGAGGGGAAAAAATAAAAACAGAGGGGAAAAAATGATAACAGTGTGGACAAAATAACACCATGAAGACAAATTAATAACTGGGGGACAAAATAAAACTGAGGGGACAAAATAATAACAGGTGGGCAAAATAATAATAGAGGGGACAAAATAATAAAAGTAGACAAAAAATAACAGAGGGGACAAAATTATAAAAGAGGGGACAAAATAAAAAAAGAGGGGACAAAATTATATTGGGGACAAAATAGTAGCGGGGTACAGAATGTACAAAATAATAATAGGATGGGCAAAATAATAACAGAGGGGACAACATAACAGAGGAGACAAAATAATAACAGGATGGGCAAAATAATAACAGAGGGGACAAAATAATAACAGAGGGCAAAATAATAATAGGATGGGCAAAATAATAATAGGATGGGCAAAATAATAACAGAGGGGACAAAATAATAATAGACTGGGCAAAATAATAATAGGATGGGCAAAATAATAACAGAGGGGACAAAATAATAACAGAGGGGACAATAATAATAGACTGGGCAAAATAATAACAGAGGGGACAAAATAATAACAGAGGGGACAAAATAATAATAGACTGGGCAAAATAATAACAGAGGGGGCAAAATAATAATAGACTGGGCAAAATAATAACAGAGGGGACAAAATAATAATAGACTGGGCAAAATAATAACAGAGGGGACAAAATAATAACAGAGGGGACAAAATAATAATAGACTGGGCAAAATAATAACAGAGTGGACAAAATAATAACAGAGTGGACAAAATAATAAAGGGGGCAAAATAATAGAGTGGGCAAAATAATAACAGGGTGGACAAAATAATAACAGGAAGGACAAAATAATAGAGTGGGACAAAATAATAACAGGGTGGACAAAATAATAGAGTGGGACAAAATAATAACAGGGTGGACAAAATAATAGAGTGGGCAAAATAATAACAGCGTGGGAAAAACAAAACCATAGGGAGAGAAAAACAACAGAGTGGACAAAATAATAACAGAGGGGACAAAATAATAACAGAGGGGGCAAAATAATAACAGGGGAACAAAATAATAACAGAGGGGACAAAATAATAACAGGGGAACAAAATAATGACAGGGTGGGCAAAATTATAATAGAGGGGACAAAATAATAAAAGTAGACAAAAAAATAACAGAGGGGATAAAATTATATTGGGGACAAAATAGTAGCGGGGTACAGAATGTACAAAATAATAACAAGGAGACAAAATAATAACAGGATGGGCAAAATAATAATGAGGGGAAAAAATAACAGGGTGGGGAAAATTATAAAAGAGGGGGAACAATTAATAACTGGGGGACAAAATAAAAACCAGAGGGGACAAAATAATAACAGGATGGGCAAAATAATAACAGAGTGGACAAAATAATAACAGGGTGGACAAAATGATAACAGGATGGGCAAAAAAAATAATGGGGGCAAAATAATACCGGGGAACAAAATAATAACAGGGTGGACAATAAAAACAGGGTGGGACAAAAAATAACAGAGGGGAAAAAATAAAAACAGAGGGAAAAAATGATAACAGTGTGGACAAAATAACACCATGAAGACAAATTAATAACTGGGGGACAAAATAAAACTGAGGGGACAAAATAATAACAGGTGGGCAAAATAATAATAGAGGGGACAAAATAATAAAAGTAGACAAAAAATAACAGAGGGGACAAAATTATAAAAGAGGGGACAAAATAAAAAAAGAGGGGACAAAATTATATTGGGGACAAAATAGTAGCGGGGTACAGAATGTACAAAATAATAATAGGATGGGCAAAATAATAACAGAGGGGACAACATAACAGAGGAGACAAAATAATAACAGGATGGGCAAAATAATAACAGAGGGGACAAAATAATAACAGAGGGGACAAAATAATAACAGAGGGGACAAAATAATAATAGACTGGGCAAAATAATAACAGAGGGGACAAAATAATAACAGAGGGGACAAAATAATAATAGACTGGGCAAAATAATAACAGAGGGGACAAAATAATAACAGAGGGGACAAAATAATAATAGACTGGGCAAAATAATAACAGAGGGGGCAAAATAATAATAGACTGGGCAAAATAATAACAGAGGGGACAAAATAATAACAGAGGGGACAAAATAATAATAGACTGGGCAAAGTAATAACAGAGGGGACAAAATAATAATATACTGGGCAAAATAATAACAGAGGGGACAAAATAATAATAGACTGGGCAAAATAATATCAGAGGGGACAAAATAATAACAGAGGGGACAAAATAATAATAGACTGGGCAAAATAATAACAGAGGGGACAAAATAATAACAGGATGAGCAAAATAATAATAGGATGGGCAAAATAATAACAGAGGGGACAAAATAATAACAGGATGGGCAAAATAATAACAGAGGGGACAAAATAATAACAGAGGGGGCAAAATAATAACAGGATTGGCAAAATAATAACAGAGGGGACAAAATAATAACAGAGGGGGCAAAATAATAACAGGATGGGCAAAATAATAACAGAGGGGACAAAATATTAACAGGATGGGCAAAATAATAACGGGACAAAATAATAACAGGATGGGCAAAATAATAACAGAAGGGGACGCAATAATAACAGGATGGGCAAAATAATAACAGAGGGGACAAAATAATAACAGACTGGGCAAAATAATAATAGGATGCAAAATAATAACAGAGGGGACAAAATATTAACAGGATGGGCAAAATAATAACGGGACAAAATAATAACAGGATGGGCAAAATAATAACAGAAGGGGACGCAATAATAACAGGATGGACAAAATAATAACAGAGGGGACAAAATAATAACAGCATGGGCAAAATAATAACAGAGGGGACAAAATAATAACAGAATGGGCAAAATAATAACAGAGAGGACAAAATAATAACAGAGGGGACAAAATAATAACAGGATGGGCAAAATAATAATAGACTGGGCAAAATAATAATAGGATGGGCAAAATAATAACAGAGGGGACAAAATAATAACAGGATGGGCAAAATAATAACGGGACAAAATAATAACAGGATGGGCAAAATAATAACGGGGCAAAATAATAACAGAGGGGACGCAATAATAACAGGATGGGCAAAATAATAACAGAGGGAACAAAATAAAAAACAGAGGGGACAAAATAGTAATAGGACGGGCAAAATAATAATAGAAGGGACAAAATAATAACAGGATGGGCAAAATAATAACAGAGGGGACAAAATAATAACAGGATGGGCAAAATAATAACAGAGGGGACAAAATAATAACAGGATGGGCAAAATAATAACAGAGGGGACAAAATAATAATAGGATGGGCAAAATAATAATAGAAGGGACAAAATAATAACAGGATGGGCAAAATAATAACAGAGGGGACGCAATAATAACTGGATGGGCAAAATAATAACAGTGGAGACAAAATAATAACAGAGGGGACAAAATAATAACAGGATGGGCAAAATAATAACAGGATGGGCAAAATAATAATAGGATGGGCAAAATAATAACAGAGTGGATAAAATAATAGAGGGGACAAAATAATAACAGAGTGAAAAAAATAATAAGAGACGGAACAAAATAATAACAGAGTGGATAAAATAATAACAGAGGGGATAAAATAATAACAGAGGGGACAAAATAATAACAGAGGGGACAAAATAATACCAGGATGGGCAAAATAATAACAGAGGGGACAACATAATAACAGAGGGGACAACATAATAACAGGATTGGCAAAATAATAACAGAGGGGGCAAAATAATAATAGGATGGGCAAAATAATAACAGGGGGACAAAATAATAATAATAGAATGGGCAAAATAATAACAGGATGGGCAAAATAATAACAGAGGGGGCAAAATAATAATAGGATGGGCAAAATAATAACAGGGGAACAAAATGATAATAGGATGGGCAAAATAATAATAGAGGGGACAAAATAATAACAGAGGGGGCAAAATAATAACAGAGTGGACAAAATAATAATAGGATGGGCAAAAAAATAACAGGAGACAAAATAATAAAAGAGGGGACAAAATAATAACAGAGTGGACAAAATAATAACAGGATGGGCAAAATAATAATAGGATGGGCAAAATAACAACAGAGGGGGCAAAATAATAAAAGAGGGGACAAAATAATAACAGGATGGGCAAAACAATAACAGAGGGGGCAAAATAAAAACAGTGCAAAATAATAACAGGATGGTAAAAATAATAACAGAGGGGACAAAATAATAACAGGATGGGCAAAATAATAACAGAGGGGACAAAATAATAATAGGATGGGCAAAATAATAACAGGGGAACAAAATGATAATAGGATGGGCAAAATAATAATAGAGGGGACAAAATAATAACAGAGGGGGCAAAATAATAGAAGAGGGGACAAAATAATAACAGAGTGGACAAAATAATAACAGGATGGGCAAAATAATAATAGGATGGGCAAAATAACAACAGAGGGGGCAAAATAATAAAAGAGGGGACAAAATAATAAAAGAGGGGACAAAATAATTACAGAGGGGACAAAATAATAACAGGATGGGCAAAACAATAACAGAGGGGACAAAATAATAACAGGATGGGCAAAATAATAACAGAGGGGACAAAATAATAACAGGATGGGCAAAATAATAACAGAGGGGACAAAATAATAATAGGATGGGCAAAATAACAACAGAGGGGACAAAATAATAGAAGAGGGGACAAAATAATAACAGGATGGGCAAAATAATAATAGGATGGGCAAAATAACAACAGAGGGGGCAAAATAATAAAAGAGGGGACAAAATAATAAAAGAGGGGACAAAATAATTACAGAGGGGACAAAATAATAACAGGATGGGCAAAACAATAACAGAGGGGACAAAATAATAACAGGATGGGCAAAATAATAACAGAGGGGACAAAATAATAATAGGATGGGCAAAATAATAACAGGGGGACAAAATAATAATAATAGAATGGGCAAAATAATAACAGAGGGGACAAAATAATAACAGAGGGGGCAAAATAATAATAGACTGGGCAAAATAATAACAGGATGGGCAAAATAATAACAGAGGAACAAAATGATAATAGGATGGGCAAAATAATAACAGAGGGGACAAAATAATAACAGAGGGGGCAAAATAATAACAGAGTGGACAAAATAATAATAGGATGGGCAAAAAAATAACAGGAGACAAAATAATAAAAGAGGGGACAAAATAATAACAGGATGGGCAAAATAATAATAGGATGGGCAAAATAACAACAGAGGGGACAAAATAATAGAAGAGGGGACAAAATAATAACAGAGTGGACAAAATAATAACAGGATGGGCAAAATAACAACAGAGGGGGCAAAATAATAAAAGAGGGGACAAAATAATAAAAGAGGGGACAAAATAATTACAGAGGGGACAAAATAATAACAGGATGGGCAAAACAATAACAGAGGGGGCAAAATAAAAACAGTGCAAAATAATAACAGGATGGTAAAAATAATAACAGAGGGGACAAAATAATAACAGGATGGGCAAAATAATAACAGAGGGGACAAAATAATAATAGGATGGGCAAAATAATAACAGGGGAACAAAATGATAATAGGATGGGCAAAATAATAATAGAGGGGACAAAATAATAACAGAGGGGGCAAAATAATAACAGAGTGGACAAAATAATAATAGGATGGGCAAAAAAATAACAGGAGACAAAATAATAAAAGAGGGGACAAAATAATAACAGAGTGGACAAAATAATAACAGGATGGGCAAAATAATAATAGGATGGGCAAAATAACAACAGAGGGGACAAAATAATAGAAGAGGGGACAAAATAACAGAGTGGACAAAATAATAACAGGATGGGCAAAATAATAATAGGATGGGCAAAATAACAACAGAGGGGGCAAAATAATAAAAGAGGGGACAAAATAATAAAAGAGGGGACAACAAAAATTACAGAGGGGACAAAATAATAACAGGATGGGCAAAACAATAACAGAGGGGGCAAAATAAAAACAGTGCAAAATAATAACAGGATGGTAAAAATAATAACAGAGGGGACAAAATAAAAACAGGATGGGCAAAATAATAACAGAGGGGACAAAATAATAATAGGATGGGCAAAATAACAACAGAGGGGACAAAATAATAGAAGAGGGGACAAAATAATAACAGAGTGGACAAAATAATAACAGGATGGGCAAAATAATAATAGGATGGGCAAAATAACAACAGAGGGGGCAAAATAATAAAAGAGGGGACAAAATAATAAAAGAGGGGACAAAATAATTACAGAGGGGACAAAATAATAACAGGATGGGCAAAACAATAACAGAGGGGACAAAATAATAACAGGATGGGCAAAATAATAACAGAGGGGACAAAATAATAACAGGATGGGCAAAATAATAACAGAGGGGACAAAATAATAACAGGATGGGCAAAATAACAACAGAGGGGACAAAATAATAGAAGAGGGGACAAAATAATAACAGGATGGGCAAAATAATAATAGGATGGGCAAAATAACAACAGAGGGGGCAAAATAATAGAAGAGGGGACAAAATAATAACAGAGTGGACAAAATAATAACAGGATGGGCAAAATAATAATAGGATGGGCAAAATAACAACAGAGGGGGCAAAATAATAAAAGAGGGGACAAAATAATTACAGAGGGGACAAAATAATAACAGGATGGGCAAAACAATAACAGAGGGGACAAAATAATAACAGGATGGGCAAAATAATAACAGAGGGGACAAAATAATAACAGGATGGGCAAAATAATAACAGAGGGGACAAAATAATAATAGGATGGGCAAAATAACAACAGAGGGGACAAAATAATAGAAGAGGGGACAAAATAATAACAGGATGGGCAAAATAATAATAGGATGGGCAAAATAACAACAGAGGGGGCAAAATAATAAAAGAGGGGACAAAATAATAAAAGAGGGGACAAAATAATTACAGAGGGGACAAAATAATAACAGGATGGGCAAAATAATAACAGAGGGGACAAAATAATAATAGGATGGGCAAAATAATAACAGGGGGACAAAATAATAATAATAGAATGGGCAAAATAATAACAGGATGGGCAAAATAATAACAGAGGGGGCAAAATAATAATAGGATGGGCAAAATAATAACAGGGGAACAAAATGATAATAGGATGGGCAAAATAATAATAGAGGGGACAAAATAATAACAGAGGGGACAAAATAATAAAAGGAAGGGGCAAAATAATAATAGGATGGGCAAAAAAATAACAGGAGACAAAATAATAAAAGAGGGGACAAAATAATAACAGAGTGGACAAAATAATAACAGGATGGGCAAAATAACAACAGAGGGGACAAAATAATAGAAGAGGGGACAAAATAATAACAGAGTGGACAAAATAATAACAGGATGGGCAAAATAATAATAGGATGGGCAAAATAACAACAGAGGGGGCAAAATAATAAAAGAGGGGACAAAATAATAAAAGAGGGGACAAAATAATTACAGAGGGGACAAAATAATAACAGGATGGGCAAAACAATAACAGAGGGGGCAAAATAAAAACAGTGCAAAATAATAACAGGATGGTAAAAATAATAACAGAGGGGACAAAATAATAACAGGATGGGCAAAATAATAACAGAGGGGACAAAATAATAATAGGATGGGCAAAATAACAACAGAGGGGACAAAATAATAGAAGAGGGGACAAAATAATAACAGAGTGGACAAAATAATAACAGGATGGGCAAAATAATAATAGGATGGGCAAAATAACAACAGAGGGGGCAAAATAATAAAAGAGGGGACAAAATAATAAAAGAGGGGACAAAATAATTACAGAGGGGACAAAATAATAACAGGATGGGCAAAACAATAACAGAGGGGACAAAATAATAACAGGATGGGCAAAATAATAACAGAGGGGACAAAATAATAACAGGATGGGCAAAATAATAACAGAGGGGACAAAATAATAATAGGATGGGCAAAATAACAACAGAGGGGACAAAATAATAGAAGAGGGGACAAAATAATAATAGGATGGGCAAAATAACAACAGAGGGGGCAAAATAATAAAAGAGGGGACAAAATAATAAAAGAGGGGACAAAATAATTACAGAGGGGACAAAATAATAACAGGATGGGCAAAACAATAACAGAGGGGACAAAATAATAACAGGATGGGCAAAATAATAACAGAGGGGACAAAATAATAACAGGATGGGCAAAATAATAACAGAGGGGACAAAATAATAACAGGATGGGCAAAATAATAACAGAGGGGACAAAATAATAACAGGATGGGCAAAATAATAACAGAGGGGACAAAATAAAAACAGGGCAAAATAATAACAGGATGGGCAAAATAATAACAGAGGGGACAAAATAATAACAGAGTGGATAAAATAATAACAGAGGGGACAAAATAATAGAGGAGACAAAATAATAACAGAGTGGACAAAATAATAACAGAGGGGACAAAATAATAACAGGGGGACAAAATAATAACAGGATGAGCAAAATAATAGAGGGGACAAAATAATAACAGGATGGGCAAAATAATAACAGAGGGCAAAATAATAACAGAGGGGACAAAATAATAACAGGATGGGCAAAATAATAACAGAGGGGACAAAATAATAACAGGGGGACAAAATAATAACAGGATGAGCAAAATAATAGAGGGGACAAAATAATAACAGGATGGGCAAAATAATAACGGAGGGGACAAAATAATAACAGAGGGCAAAATAATAACAGAGGGGACAAAATAATAACAGAGTGCAAAATAATAACAGAGGGGACAAAATAATAACAGGATGGGCAAAATAATAACAGAGGGGACAATATAATAACAGAGGGGACAACCTAATAACAGGATTGGCAAAATAATAACAGAGGGGACAAAATAATAACAGGGGGACAAAATAATAACAGGATGAGCAAAATAATAGAGGGGACAAAATAATAACAGGATGGGTAAAATAATAACAGAGGGGACAAAATAATAACAGAGGGGACAAAATAATAACAGTTAGACAAATAATAACAGAGTGGACAAAATAATAACAGGGTGGGCAAACTAATAACAGGATGGGCAAAATAATAACAGAGGGGGCAAAATAATAACAGGATGGGCAAAATAATAACAGAGGGGACAAAATAATAATAGGATGGGCAAAATAACAACAGAGGGGACAAAATAATAGAAGAGGGGACAAAATAATAACAGAGTGGACAAAATAATAACAGGATGGGCAAAATAATAATAGGATGGGCAAAATAACAACAGAGGGGGCAAAATAATAAAAGAGGGGACAAAATAATAAAAGAGGGGACAAAATAATTACAGAGGGGACAAAATAATAACAGGATGGGCAAAACAATAACAGAGGGGACAAAATAATAACAGGATGGGCAAAATAATAACAGAGGGGACAAAATAATAACAGGATGGGCAAAATAATAACAGAGGGGACAAAATAATAATAGGATGGGCAAAATAACAACAGAGGGGACAAAATAATAGAAGAGGGGACAAAATAATAACAGGATGGGCAAAATAATAATAGGATGGGCAAAATAACAACAGAGGGGGCAAAATAATAAAAGAGGGGACAAAATAATAAAAGAGGGGACAAAATAATTACAGAGGGGACAAAATAATAACAGGATGGGCAAAACAATAACAGAGGGGACAAAATAATAACAGGATGGGCAAAATAATAACAGAGGGGACAAAATAATAATAGGGTGGGCAAAATAATAACAGGGGGACAAAATAATAATAATAGAATGGGCAAAATAATAACAGGATGGGCAAAATAATAACAGAGGGGGCAAAATAATAATAGGATGGGCAAAATAATAACAGGGGAACAAAATGATAATAGGATGGGCAAAATAATAATAGAGGGGACAAAATAATAACAGAGGGGACAAAATAATAACAGGAAGGGGCAAAATAATAATAGGATGGGCAAAAAAATAACAGGAGACAAAATAATAAAAGAGGGGACAAAATAATAACAGAGTGGACAAAATAATAACAGGATGGGCAAAATAACAACAGAGGGGACAAAATAATAGAAGAGGGGACAAAATAATAACAGAGTGGACAAAATAATAACAGGATGGGCAAAATAATAATAGGATGGGCAAAATAACAACAGAGGGGGCAAAATAATAAAAGAGGGGACAAAATAATAAAAGAGGGGACAAAATAATTACAGAGGGGACAAAATAATAACAGGATGGGCAAAACAATAACAGGGGGCAAAATAAAAACAGTGCAAAATAATAACAGGATGGTAAAAATAATAACAGAGGGGACAAAATAATAACAGGATGGGCAAAATAATAACAGAGGGGACAAAATAATAATAGGATGGGCAAAATAACAACAGAGGGGACAAAATAATAGAAGAGGGGACAAAATAATAACAGAGTGGACAAAATAATAACAGGATGGGCAAAATAATAATAGGATGGGCAAAATAACAACAGAGGGGGCAAAATAATAAAAGAGGGGACAAAATAATAAAAGAGGGGACAAAATAATTACAGAGGGGACAAAATAATAACAGGATGGGCAAAACAATAACAGAGGGGACAAAATAATAACAGGATGGGCAAAATAATAACAGAGGGGACAAAATAATAACAGGATGGGCAAAATAATAACAGAGGGGACAAAATAATAATAGGATGGGCAAAATAACAACAGAGGGGACAAAATAATAGAAGAGGGGACAAAATAATAATAGGATGGGCAAAATAACAACAGAGGGGGCAAAATAATAAAAGAGGGGACAAAATAATAAAAGAGGGGACAAAATAATTACAGAGGGGACAAAATAATAACAGGATGGGCAAAACAATAACAGAGGGGACAAAATAATAACAGGATGGGCAAAATAATAACAGAGGGGACAAAATAATAACAGGATGGGCAAAATAATAACAGAGGGGACAAAATAATAACAGGATGGGCAAAATAATAACAGAGGGGACAAAATAATAACAGGATGGGCAAAATAATAACAGAGGGGACAAAATAAAAACAGGGCAAAATAATAACAGGATGGGCAAAATAATAACAGAGGGGACAAAATAATAACAGAGTGGATAAAATAATAACAGAGGGGACAAAATAATAGAGGAGACAAAATAATAACAGAGTGGACAAAATAATAACAGAGGGGACAAAATAATAACAGGGGGACAAAATAATAACAGGATGAGCAAAATAATAGAGGGGACAAAATAATAACAGGATGGGCAAAATAATAACAGAGGGCAAAATAATAACAGAGGGGACAAAATAATAACAGGATGGGCAAAATAATAACAGAGGGGACAAAATAATAACAGGGGGACAAAATAATAACAGGATGAGCAAAATAATAGAGGGGACAAAATAATAACAGGATGGGCAAAATAATAACAGAGGGGACAAAATAATAACAGAGGGCAAAATAATAACAGAGGGGACAAAATAATAACAGAGTGCAAAATAATAACAGAGGGGACAAAATAATAACAGGATGGGCAAAATAATAACAGAGGGGACAATATAATAACAGAGGGGACAACCTAATAACAGGATTGGCAAAATAATAACAGAGGGGACAAAATAATAACAGGGGGACAAAATAATAACAGGATGAGCAAAATAATAGAGGGGACAAAATAATAACAGGATGGGTAAAATAATAACAGAGGGGACAAAATAATAACAGAGGGGACAAAATAATAACAGTTAGACAAATAATAACAGAGTGGACAAAATAATAACAGGGTGGGCAAACTAATAACAGGATGGGCAAAATAATAACAGAGGGGACAAAATAATAACAGGATGGGCAAAATAATAACAGAGGGGACAAAATAATAACAGGATGGGTAAAATAATAACAGGATGGGCAAAATAATAACAGGATGGGCAAAATAATAACAGAGGAGACAAAATAATAACAGGATAGGCAAAATAATATCAGGACGGGCAAAATAATAACAGAGGGGACAAAATAATAACAGGATGGGCAAAATAATAACAGGATGGGCAAAATAATAACAGGATGGGCAAAATAATAACAGAGGCGGCAAAATAATAACAGGATGGGTAAAATAATAACAGAGGGGACAAAATAATAACAGAGGGCAAAGTAATAACAGAGGGGACAAAATAATAACAGAGGGGACAAAATAATAACAGAGGGCAAAATAATAACAGAGGGGACAAAATAATAACAGAGGGGACAAAATAAAAACAGAGGGGACAAAATAATTACAGAGGGCAAAATAATAACAGAGGGGGCAAAATAATAACAGAGGGCAAAATAATAACAGAGGGGACAAAATAATAACAGAGGGGGCAAAATAATAACAGAGGGCAAAATAATAACAGAGGGGACAAAATAATAACAGAGGGGACAAAATAATAACAGAGGGGGCAAAATAATAACAGAGGGCAAAATAATAACAGAGGGGACAAAATAATAACAGAGGGGACAAAATAATAACAGAGGGGGCAAAATAATAACAGAGGCGACAAAATAATAACAGAGGGGGCAAAATAATAACAGAGGGGACAAAATAATAACAGAGGGCAAAATAATAACAGAGGGGACAAAATAATAACAGAGGGGGAAAATAATAACAGAGGGCAAAATAACAGGATGGGCAAAATAATAACAGAGGGGGCAAAATAATAACAGAGGGGACAAAATAATAACAGAGGGCAAAATAATAACAGAGGGGACAAAATAATAACAGAGGGGACAAAATAATAACAGGATGGGCAAAATAATAACAGAGGGGACAAAATAATAACAGGATGGGCAAAATAATAACAGAGGGGACAAAATAATAACAGGATAGGCAAAATAATATCAGGACGGGCAAAATAATAACAGAGGAGACAAAATAATAACAGGATAGGCAAAATAATATCAGGACGGGCAAAATAATAACAGAGGGGACAAAATAATAACAGGATGGGCAAAATAATAACAGGATGGGCAAAATAATAACAGGATGGGCAAAATAATAACAGAGGCGGCAAAATAATAACAGGATGGGTAAAATAATAACAGAGGGGATAAAATAATAACAGAGGGGACAAAATAATAACAGAGGGCAAAATAATAACAGAGGGGACAAAATAATAACAGAGGGGACAAAATAAAAACAGAGGGGACAAAATAATTACAGAGGGCAAAATAATAACAGAGGGGGCAAAATAATAATAGAGGGCAAAATAATAACAGAGGGGACAAAATAATAACAGAGGGGACAAAATAATAACAGAGGGGGCAAAATAATAACAGAGGGCAAAATAATAACAGAGGGGACAAAATAATAACAGAGGGGACAAAATAATAACAGAGGGGGCAAAATAATAACAGAGGCGACAAAATAATAACAGAGGGGGCAAAATAATAACAGAGGGGACAAAATAATAACAGAGGGCAAAATAATAACAGAGGGGACAAAATAATAACAGAGGGGGAAAAATAATAACAGAGGGCAAAATAACAGGATGGGCAAAATAATAACAGAGGGGGCAAAATAATAACAGAGGGGACAAAATAATAACAGAGGGCAAAATAATAACAGAGGGGACAAAATAATAACAGAGGGGACAAAATAATAACAGGATGGGCAAAATAATAATAGGATGGACAAAATAATAACAGAGGGGGCAAAATAATAACAGAGGGGGCAAAATAATAACAGAGGGGACAAAATAATAACAGGGTGGGCAAAATAATAACAAAGGGGACAAAATAATAACAGAGGGGAAAAAATAATAACAGAGGGCAAAATAATAACAGAGGGGAAAAAATAATAACAGAGGGGAAAAAATAATAACAGAGGGCAAAATAATAACAGAGGGCAAAATAATAACAGAGGGAGCAAAATAATAACAGAGGGCAAAATAATAACAGAGGGGACAAAATAATAACAGAGGGGACAAAATAATAACAGAGGGCAAAATAATAACAGAGGGGACAAAATAATAACAGAGGGGGCAAAATAATAACAGAGGGGACAAAATAATAACAGAGGGAGCAAAATAATAACAGAGGGCAAAATAATAACAGAGGGGACAAAATAATAACAGAGGGGGCAAAATAATAACAGAGGGGGCAAAATAATAACAGAGGGCAAAATAATAACAGAGGGGACAAAATAATAACAGAGGGGACAAAATAATAACAGAGCGGGGCAAAATAATAACAGAGGGGGCAAAATAATAACAGAGGGGGCAAAATAATAACAGAGGGGACAAAATAATAACAGAGGGGGCAAAATAATAACAGAGGGCAAAATAATAACAGAGGGGGCAAAATAATAACAGAGGGGACAAAATAATAACAGAGGGCAAAATAATAACAGAGGGGACAAAATAATAACAGAGGGGACAAAATAATAACAGAGGGCAAAATAATAACAGAGGGGACAAAATAATAACAGAGGGGGCAAAATAATAACAGAGGGGGCAAAATAATAACAGAGGGGACAAAATAATAACAGAGGGGGCAAAATAATAACAGAGGGGACAAAATAATAGAGGGGACGCAATAATAACAGGATGGGCAAAATAATAACAGAGGGGACATAATAACAGAGGGGACCAAATAATAAGTGGATGGACAAAATGATACAAAGGACAAATAATAACAGGTGGGCAAAATGATAACAGGGACAAAATAATAAAAGTGGACAAAATAATAATATGGGACCAAATGATAACACAGGGATAAAATGATAACAGGGAGACAAATTAATAACGGAGGACAAAATGAATATTTGGGTGGACAAAATGATAACAGGGACAAAATAATAACAGGAAGACAAATTAATAACTGGGGGACAAAAATAATAATATAATAATAAAATAATAGAGGGGACAAAATAATAATGAGGGGAATGACAACAGGACACATAAAATGATAACAGGGGGGACAAAAATCTAAATGAAGAGAGTTTTTGCTTAAAACAGGCAAAATGATCTGCCAATGGGGTGAGAAAAATAATCAGTAACACTTTATTTTACGGTTCAGTTATTAACTATTAACTAGTGTCTTATGATCATGCATATTACTATGATATTGTCTGTTTATTAGCACTTATAAAGCTCATATAACCCTAACCCATGCCTTATTCTGCATGAGCTTATTCTACATCCCTTAATCCGACCCAATACCTAAACTTAAACGCTACAAAAACTACCTTACTAACTATTAATAAGCATACAATATTGTTTTAAGCGAGAATAGCATACATATAAACCAAATGACTTATGATGGAGATATGAATAGCACATTTATAATAATATCTTTTAAGGGGTTTTCAAACTGGGGTCCTCCAGAAAAGTTCAGAGAATAAAAAGACCAACAACAAAAAGTCTAATAAACATTCTTATGGTTTAATTTCCAAATGTTTCTCTTATTTCTTGCCATATACATCCCATAATTACAGAGAGCAGGTATAAACACACCATTTCCAGGATGATATATGTCTGCTTTATATCTTTCTGGAGAGTTTCTCTCACTATAGTCCTCTTTATTAGCCACAGTACCTGAGCTGCTTACTTATTGCTAAAGTTGCTTACAAATCATTTTTCTTGAAAATGTTCGTCTTCAGGTTTAAACATCAACATTAAGTAGAGCCAATTTAATGTTGGAAAAAACATGTTGTATTTATAATGACACACTTACTATTTATCTACCAGTTTAAATGTTTTTTCCATACGTAAAACTATAAAGATGGATTTTAGGAAGGGGTCCCTCATAAAAGGTTCATCATACGATATGAAATAAATGAATAAAGTAAATAATGAAGCGTTTCTTACGTCGTTTATGTCGAAAGTGTTGAAGAGTGTCGTGACGTACTCGTTGGAGGACTCCGACAGATTCTTGAGGCCGAAGAACTTCTTGAACTCGTAGAAGGTGAGCTGCCCGGACGGACACTCGCTCATGAACTTCCGGTACCACTGGTGCGACTCGCACGCGTTCAGCTCCTCCAGAGACGTGCCGGGCGCGTTCCCCATGATGACTCGACCGGAGGAGAGACCCTCGGTTCACACACACTCTCCCTCACACACACTCTCTCAATGAAGCGCGAGCTCCGTGTGAGTGTCCTGAGCAATCCCCGCGCGACCGCCCCGGGATTATATTGCCCACCTGACCCCACCGTCACTCACTCCCGGGCTGTTGTTTTCAGAGAATTAGCGCGAATTACCGCTCACCTGCACCCACCCATCCTTCACTCCATCTGTCCATTTATCCCTCCATCCGACCATCTATCCCTCTATCCCACCATCTATCCCTCCATCCTTCCATTCATCCATCTATCCCACCATCTATCCCTCCATCCGTCCATCCATCCATCCTTCCATTCATCCATCTATCCCACCATCTATCCCTCCATCCGTCCATCCATCCATCCTTCCATTCATCCATCTATCCCTCCATCCAACTATATATCCCTCCCTCCATCTGTCCATCTATCCCTCCATCATCCATCCATTCACCCATCTATCCCTACCTCCATGCATTCACCCATTTACCCCCCCATCCATCCATCCGTCCGTCCGTCCGTCCGTCCGTCCATCTCTCTCTCTCTCTCTCTCTCTCTCTCTCTCTCTCTCTCTCTCTCTCTCTCTCTCTCTCTCTCTATCCATCTCAACCCATCCTCAATCCATCCATCCATCTCTCTCTCTCTCTCTCTATCCATCTCAACCCATCCTCAATCCATCCATCTCTCTCTCTCTCTCTCTCTATCCATCTATCAATCTCAACCCATCCTCAATCCATCCATCCATCTCTCTCTCTCTCTATCCATCTATCCATCTCAACCCATCCATCCATCTCTCTCTCTCTATCCATCTAAACCCATCCTCAATCCATCCATCTCTCTCTCTCTATCCACTCATCTATCCATCTCTCTTTCTCTCTCTATCCATCTATCCATCTCAAACCATCCATCCATCTATTAATTCATCCATCATCCTTCCATCAATTTATTAATCAATCCATCTGTGCATCCATTTATTCATCTATCGATTCATCTATCATCTATCTATCCATCCATTTATTAATCTATCATCCATACATTTATGAATTCATCCATAACTCGCTCGCTCGCTCTCTCTCTCTCTCTCTCTCTCTCTCTCTCTCTCTCTCTCTCTCTTCATCCATCTCCACCCATCCTCAATCCATCCATCCATCTATTAATTAATCATCCTTCCATCAATTTATTAATCTATCCATCTGTACATCCATTTATTCATCTTTCGATTCATCTATCATCTATCCATCCATCCATTTATTAATCTATCATCCATACATTTATGAATTCATCCATAACTCGCTCGCTCGCTCTCTCTCTCTCTCTCTCTCTCTCTCTCTCTCTCTCTCTCTCTCTCTCTCTCTCTCTCTCTCTCTCTTCATCCATCTCCACCCATCCTCAATCCATCCATCCATCTATTAATTAATCATCCTTCCATCAATTTATTAATCTATCCATCTGTACATCCATTTATTCATCTTTCGATTCATCTATCATCTATCCATCCATCCATTTATTAATCTATCTATCATCCATCCATCCAGTTATGAATTCTTCCTTCATCCATCCATTTATTCATCTATCCACCATCCATCAATTTATTTATCAATCAATCCATCCATCCATCATCCATCCATCCATCCATCAACAGATAGATATTGATAGCCGTGAGGCCTCGTGTGAAGCGTGTGAAACTCTCACTCTCCTGGGAAAGTCACATTCTGACCATTCTCACCGCTGACGACCGCTGGAGGAGCAGGACAGACCAGTTTGAGTTCTGTAGCCGAATGGGAACGCTGGGACCCGCCCACTCCCTGCCCAGGCCCCGCCCACTATCCACCCCAGGCTCCGCCCAATGTCCGCCCATCATTCAGGCTATCTGACAGACTCTCCTCAGACCGTCTATTATTAGAACAGCACTCTGTCCTCGGATCTTCTGCTCAGGTCATGTCCTCGTGTGACCTCTGACCCTTTAGGCTGAGCTTTATTTAGCCGCTGATCTGACTCTGAGCCGCCCGTCACACACTGACCCCAAAACTCAATAATATACAGCCTCACAAATTATTCTTCATATCCCTATATCATTTATACAGTAAATATACAAAATATGATCATTTACATAGTTTTATGGATAATATAGTCATTATATATTCATATATTGATATATGTCACACTAAATTATGCTTTAAAATAATAATTAAAACTGCATACAATTATTACACATTTACAAAATCATTTATTATAATCATATTTATAATTGTGACATGGAAAGTCATAATTTATTTATTTTTTAGTATCTCAATTTCAACTTTTTTTCTCGTAATGATGACTTATGTAATAATTATGACATTTGACATCATATTTTCTACATTTTATGTCAATTATTACTGGAAAGTCATAAATTCAGTTTGACGTATTTACAATAAAAGTCATAATTATTACTTATTATGACATTTAACGTCATATTTTAGACTTTTTGTCAATTACGACAGGGAAATTCATCATTTAGATGTTTTGATTATGACAGTATCATATTTTTGACTTTTTATCTCGTAATTATGACATTTTTATGTTCTTTCTGAAGTTTTCATAATGACTTTGTATGAATTAGAACGATTTAGTTATAGTACCTACCTATTGTTCTTAACTGTCGTTTTAATTGTAATCGTTAGCATCGTAACACTTGCCAAAAAAAAACATTACTATAATAGGCTTTTAGATGGTAATGTTAGCATCTTTATTATTAGTAGTATGCGGTCCGATTTTTCCCATTGCATCTGTCGTTACTAGCAACCATGCATCTTTACAGGGGGTATGGCTTATCTAAATGAGATGTAAATGAGCCCTATTGTCACTCCCAGCAGGTGAGAACAGGTGAGAACTGCGAAACTTTAGAGGCTGTTTTCTCTCGTTTACACTTTTCTAAAGGCATACATTCAGATGGACACAACTTCTCCAAATATTATCAGATTTCCATGTGTTACACGTCGTTGGAAAGCTTGGAGACTACACTTTCAGAATCTGTGAATCTGTGAAATGACTTGTGTCCCTACTTTCCGTGACTGGTCAAATATGTACTGTTGGATGTCAGTTGTTAAGTATC